>NW_028277419.1:0-312783 GCF_059751315.1 Micrasema longulum
TATGGTGTTATGAGCTGAAATAGAAATGAAATATTCGCTCAATTTCAAAAATTGATAAAAAAAACATTTTTCTTTCACATAACCTATCGACTTCCAATCTATCGAGGCAAGTTCAGCTTCCATGCAGTTCTTTAGATACATCAATTGCTGAAAGCATTTGCTACCTTATTTTTGCATTTATGGTCAGTACAGCCGTGGAAGATTTTTGTTGAATAACAGCGTTGCACTAGGTAAGTTTAAATCGGGACATTTTGTGCTTTATCTTGACGTCGGGACAGAGAGTTCAATAACAGTGACAGTCTTGAAATATTGGGACGGATGGCAACCCTACTCATGCATCAAGAATATGTCAAACGAGCGAAGCGGTGTGATAGCATAATATTTCTACGGCTGTATTGGTTCTTAAGTGGACAGTGCCTTTTCTAAGGAACCGATATGTTACAGTAAAAAAATATACAGCATGGCCGGAGAAGTGTCTTAGTCGATCACACCTTGTGTTTACTGCTACTCGTTTCTCTATTTTATGTCTATCAGTTATTTTTTGTAAGTTTACACACTTTCTATCATAATTATCTTTAAGATTTTTCCACCTTAGTATCTTTGATGGCTGATTACAGCAAAGAATAGCTTTTAAAGTACTGCTTTTTTATATTTTTACAACAACTGAGAGTTTAAAGTTCAAGTCTGACTCGCTCGAACATAAATTTTGCATTTTAGGTCAAAACTTTTGTAGCTTTCTTTAATGTTACGAAGCTGATTATTTTACGCGTGAAAGTAGAATTATAATTATTTTTTTTAAAAAACCTTCCAAAAATAAAAACGTGAAAATTTGAAACGGATTCGGTCAAAATTTTCAAAAAACCCATTTAAAAAATCATAACTCGGAAACTACGCAAAATCGCGGAACATACATGGTGGTGATTCGGATACCCCTCAATATGAGGCATCTTTATTTTACCTTTGTATCTCACTTCTCCGGCCATTTTGTATAAACATATAGATATCCAAATGTTTCAATAGATGTTTAAAAAATCTTCATAAATTTCTTCCTCTTGAATCCGTGACTCATGTCTGAGGATGGTAGTCACGTCCGACTGCAGGCATGGCTCGTCTATGGACGCGACAGCCTCACTCCACCTGGAACGGTATTACGCTGTTCTGTAGGCATTTTTCACCAGTCTTACCACTCACCTTGTCATTTGACGACCCTGTCCTTTCGACACTTCCCAGGAGGTAAGTTTTCTCCAAGCTATCAGATTTTCCTGTGAAAATATACCCGAACAACTGTAGAATTCTTTTCTCGCACAGAAATTTTAGTTATTCTCATATGTCTAGTTTCTGGAGTATAGGTATTTTTGTACTTCGCCTCACTGTGAAATCCGCAGTATTTGTCGCAAACGTCACATTAAGAAAGAAATTTACGTATCATTAAAAAAAAAGGTTACAAAATTGATCAATGAAATAATTGTCTTATATATTTTTTTGATAAAGAGACACTGATCTTTTTTTGAAGTAGCATCCCGCATCGTTTTAAGACTGTACAGTTTAATTTGAGATTTTTTACTGCGCAAAATCCGTCAGTATCCTTATAAAAAACGTATTCATAAAAATGTTGTTTGTATGAAGAAAATTGTACATGTTTCAGTACAAACATGAACTAAACCAAAGCAATCCTTTACTAGAATTTACTTATGTATGTACATACTCGTAGCATCTCATGTTCAAGCTATTTCTCACTCTGCGTTAGTGGATGCTTTAATACTATCTTTAGTAAATAGAAACCTCTTCTCCGCCCAGTACCCGGTTACTATGTACGAATTCAGCCATGTAAAAGTGTTTGCGATCGTTTATGCGAACGATCGCATTTAGTAGAACATGTCTTCTTATGGTTACAATTTCGCGTAGCCGAATTCTACATTTCTCTATAGTTGTACAATAATACGCCAATAATTTAGGGAAGATTTTTTTTTTCTTTTCTTGACAAAGCACCCAAATTTGAGTGAAACATGCATTTACTAAAGTTTTCGAAGCGAGGTTGCAAAATTGTTGCAAATTAACGAAAGATTTGACAACATTTAACGAGCGGATCACTTGTAAACAACTTATAGAACAGGGTAGAACAATAAAATAATATATATTTTAATTTCGTAAATTATTTAGTTTGTCAGAATATATACTTCGTGTCTTGGATATTTTTTTTTGTATTTTCTTAAATATTTGACTATCACACTATTAATCATATGACAGTTCAAGGAAAGAAAATGTTGAATATTAAGTGGAAAAGATAGACCCAGTAAGCAAATGTCTATCAAAAATTCGTCATTAGGTTACAATCTGCAGCGAAATAAAACGTGATCTGCGGTCACCTCTTCCTCTTCACATTCACATAAAGCAGAGGTCACTACTTGAATTCTTTTGAGGTGTGCTGCCAACACCGTATGGCCAATTCTCAATCTACAGTTAGGGATGATTGACTTTAAAAACAAAATTATGCTAATCCGAATCCACATACTTTATTTAAGTAGAAAATTTAGCTGTTCGTATGAAACTGCCTGGCTAGTAACTCAAAATGTTGAACAATCACCAGGCAACCATAGACAACGTAAACATAACGCACCGCAGCCAACTCACAAAAATTCTTCCGATTTCCACTAAATGCACACGCGTATTTAAATTTATATTCAATTCTATTTTTAATTATTCAATCTCACTTAATTATATAAAGTGTAATCAATATTTAAAACTGAGGTTTAATAAACCTAAATATTTTTCATGTTAATAATATCGTATTTTCACAAAACACGCAACATTGCTTCCCTTCAACTAAAACACATGGTAAGTTAATTCAATTAGAAAAATTATCGCCAAAATTGCAATTATTTTATTTTGTAACGGAAATACAACTAACCATTTTAAGAATTATTATGTATCATTTAAAAATAATGTCACGTGCATTTTGTTTTAAAAAAATTTGCACCACAACATGGCGGGACATCCAATAACAGAGAACACCTAACTTTAAAAAAACATATTGAAATGTTTAGTTCTCATCGAGAATCGAACCCGGAACTTACCTTCCGTGAGTCAAATGGCTTAAACATCACGCCATGGAGGCGAAAGAGGTAGAAAGACGGAAGTAGAAGAAAATGTAATTTAAGCGCAGAGAGAATATCTTATTTAAGACACCCATTTGGAACGCAGGCAGAGTGTTAGCGAGCTAATAATATTGATTTTTTAATGCTTACCGAAATAACACAAATATTTTACCAGAACTTATGAGAGTTCATTTCGATAGGACCAAGCTACGAAGCTTCACCAAAGCAATTGTAAAAGTGCCGCAAGTGTCGTTTTGCGAATGGTCGTGGATGTAAAGGATAATCCGATAAGAACATAAAGAAACGAAGGCATGAGTAAATGCCTAGACTTCCATATTCCCTTCTTTATGGTGTTCTCCATCCCTGTTGTAATTTGTTGATCTTAATGACTCCCGAGAGGGGAAAATCCAGTCTTTTGTCTACGAACATTTGGATAAACTCAAATATTGGAATATTTTAATGTTTTTTTTTTATTATTTAAAAATTAAAAAGTACCTCATAATCTTTTGCGAAATACATTTCCTGTTTCTTTCTTATATTATACAACAATATTATACCCGTCTATTTATTATAGGAGCCCAAAATTCATAATCACTTATTGTATACCCACGAACAGGTTCACTATTTTTATTATTCATATATATTCCATTGCTATGTAATTATTCTTTTTTGAATACTCTTTTTTATTTAAACAATATTTTCATTTATTTTTGTCTATTTAAAATAAAAAAATAATAAAAAATAACGAATTTCTATGCTAGGCCGCTTTTTTCTAAAAGGTAAAACCTGCATAGTTTGTAATAAGTTCACGTTACAACTTTGTTTTATGCTCCTCTTAAATTCAAGATAATTTTGAAATAAATGCTTACTGTTTTCAATGCAGAATATAATAAATGATTAATTTAGCCAACGTGAACTTAAGCTGAAAGTATAGGAAGGTTTGACTGATTTTTGTATCAATTTGACAACGCATTTTATTTTCCTGTTTTGTTTGAATTGTATGTTAAAAAGGTGTGACTAAAATATGTCTTATATTCATATTATTATCATTTTGTCTTCATTAAGAAAACATAATTTCATGTTTTTGTATTTTTAATCGTCAGTTGTTTTTTAACAATAATATATTTCACAACATAGTTACGATTTAACACCCAATAAATATTTTGAATTTGTACGTTTAATGTTGAAATGTGATATTTAACGGTATATACTTTGGACTGGAAATATATTGTATGATTTATAGTCTCCATAAATTCAGTCAATATAAACAATACCAGACACGTGCGTTATCTCAAACTTTATAAAAGCAATCGTTGCGTCTTGTCTGTCAATACATGCAGTAAGATGCATATTATCAAAAACTGGAGATTAAACTAGGGCCGGTTTTATAAACAATCTATCAAATTTCCTAGAGTGAGCGCAACGAACCGTTGACCGTTCGTAAAGATAACTGCAGGTTTTTTCTGTCACAATTTAAGTTCGTAAGTTCGTTCGTTCGTCATATATCCATCGCACTCTAACGCAATCAAAGTCGTATTTCGCTCTCGTTTCCTTTCGTACAATATGAATTAATTTACATGATGAATTAATTACAGAATAAGGCCACTAATGGTTAAACCAATTTTGTTACCTGATGGTCATCTGGAAGTATTGCGATCTGAATTCAAATTTTAGAAGTGATTTTTATGTGTTTTGTCGATTGTCTATGATATTAATTTTTATCTGTCTAGTGGAAACATAATGCCATGGAATTAGAATAGTCTAGAAATCGCATACGCGCATCAAACTGAATTCGACTAACCTACTCACAAATAAGTAGTTTTACATATTGGCCATAAGGTACTTTGTAGACGTCGCTTAGTATGCAACTGCCCATTTAAATTCAATTATGCCGTGTTTTGTATCAATTATCAAAGTACTGCTGGGATCAAAACAGAATACGGTAGGATCGTATTTCATGTGTAAGAAGCGAATTCACAATTATTATTATAAAAAAATTCGATTGTTTTTCCGTCTGTCAGATTTGTGGACATTTTGTAAGTATTGCTAGGGTAGTCTAACTGTTTTCCCGGCTTTCTATTCATAAATGGTATTAATTTACTTAATTACTTAATTATTATAAAATGATCAAATAACAATGTGTCAAAACATCCGATTTAAAAGAACTACGTAATCAAAACATTATTTTAGTTTGTCCAAATGTGTTTAGACAAAAGACTGGATTTCACCCCCTCGGGAGTCATTAAGATTAACAAATTACAACAGGGATGGAGAATACCTTAAATAAGGGAATATGGAAGTCTAGGCATTTACAGGGTTCAGTTCGTAGACAAAGTAGTATGTGAAATAATTCAGTCAGATGAATTTCTTCACAACAATATAGGTTTCAGCTTTTTAACTTCGCTAAAATCAACTAATGGAAGAATTGAAGAAATATGGATGTTCAAAGATAGGCAAAAAGTGAATGTTACACAGTGTGTAAAGTGGCCACTTAAACCAGCCAATGACAGGACATAAGCCCTGTAAATGCCTAGACTTCCATATTCCCTTATTTAAGGTATTCTCTATGCCTGTTGTAATTTTTTAATACGTAATCAAAGATTATATAGATATTCACCATAATTTATTGCCCGTCTTTTCCACATAGTTTTGTGTTTTTTTTGTTCAGTTTCTTGTGCATATTTTAACATACCTGTTGTAATTGGCCTAGCCGTATCTATGATCAATAAATAACTATAAACATAGACATGCGTACACGTCAGCGGACATTTGGTACAACTATAGAATTAAGAATAGTACAGAATACGCATACGCACATCAAGCAGAAGACGACTCAACTACTCATAAATGAGTAGGTTTACGTTTTGCCCCATTAGTTTCTTTGTAGACGTCGCTCAGTACGCAACTCCTGATTTGAATTTAACTATGCCGTGTTGTGTCCCTTTAAAGTGTAGAAATACCGCTAGGATCTTAAAGAAACAGGATGGCATCACATTTCATGTGTAATTAACAAACGAATGTTTAAGTGGTAAATAAATTATATAAAAATTGAATTATTTTTCTATCTGTCAGATTGTCGAAGAAACAAAATGGAAATTTCGTTAGTGTTGCCAGGGTAGGATTTTTTTTCCCCTTCTTCTATCTAATAAAAGAACTAATGAAAATTAGACCTCGGATTAAACAACGCCGTGGGGAACATTTGAACGTTCAATAAAAATTATTTTATATTTTCAAGTTCAAAGTTCATTAATTCAATTACTCTTATTAAATGACTCTTTACTTATCTACTCTGTTGTGTCAATCAATGTTTCCACGTGCACAATAAAATTTTAGAGTAAATTAACAGATTACTTTTTTTACCTTACATTTGTGTTATGATATTTTTTTTCGCATCAAGCAACATTATTCGGCGACTTCACGAATACGCACGGCGAAAGTAAGCTGGAGTGGGGAATTATTGGACACAGTTCGATGTATTCAAATATGGTTCTACTCTCCTTCTGGACTATTCTTAATTCTATGGGTACAACATGGAACTTCAGACCCCTCTGCATACCTCTATACGTGTACTGAGTATTAAGTACCTTCATGCAAGGGATGTAGGAAAGTCCAAAAACTAATGTATCCCCCGTCAACCAAGTTCCAAGCTTTTTTACTTCAAAAAATTAATAATAGATAAAAGAGTTGATGAAAAGAGGCCATTCAAACCAGCAAAAAAAAATTACAAGCCCTATAAATGTTATCCCTTTCTGTTGCAATCAATTTCAATTGAACGTAGTTATGCAGAGAGCAGCCAGCCAGTCCACAATTTAAAAAAAAAAATGTATTGGCGATATCAAGTTCAGGAAGGTCAATTCTATGTTCAGTTTAAAACAGCCAGGTCGCTTTCATAAAAAAACTGTAATAATCACCTTCTGAAAATTTCACGATGTTAAAATGTCATGGAAATAAATGTCACCTCATATATTCAGAGTATTTATGAGGTTTTGTTCAATATTAGACCTGTCTGTTTACTGCAAAATGCATATTTTACGTTGTGTGGTCAGCCAGACATTAAAAAATCACCAAAATTCCTTTAAAACGTGTTTTTTAAAAAAAAAGTTATTTTAAATAATAAATTAAGTTATTGTTTTCAATTAAGTACCCTAATATAAACATAACGTAAAATGATCAATACATAATGACATAACACACATCAGAGTTTTACTAAGGTTGGCTGTTTTCTACGAAATACACATCTTAAGTTGTGTGGTCAGCCAGACTTTAAAAATCATCAAAATGGATCAAATACAAATACAATAATGCATACATAATTTTATTTTCAGTTTAAATAAAATTATGTATGCATTATTTATATTTTGTCAAAGTTAACAACATTTTAACTGTTGGGTAGATTCGATTATTCACCCTTTTCTCAAAAGTGCAATTATCTCAGTTTTACTTTTCTATGACTGGCTGCTTTCTGCATAACTACGTTCAATTATAATAAGATAAAAAAAAGTAGTAAATAAAACACAATGTTTCCATAATTCAATATGTGGGTGTTGTATATTATTAGATAAGTACTTAGTATAATCAATGAATTTAAGCAATGGAATAACATCTTCTAAATTCTTTGGGCGTATTGGGATCTCTGGGCGTCAAAGACTTTTGTTTTAGTGGCGTCGAATTTGGGGGAGTATTTGGATTCGGTACAGTTTTGGGGGAAATATTTGGCGCTGGAACAGTCTTGTGCAGATTTGGCAAAACTGCAGCGCTGTGGGAATGATCGATCTGTAGAACTTCCGCGCTTCTTCCGGCCGTTCTTATTTCCGCTTCCCGGGCGTCACCCACTCTTCCAAGACCCATCTCGTAGTCTAGGGCCTGAAATAAGAGAAACTTTTAATAAAATAAAATCATAACTGAGAAAAATACTGACTTCAAAATTATATTCAGTATGAGGATGAGACAAAAATTTTAAGTATTTTTTCATACTTATTTATAAATCAATATTTTTTTTTATATATAAGGCACTAAAAAAATATAATGATATGGTAAAAAAAAAATATCAATAATATTAAAACTGCAGGTTAATAGATTTGTGTTGAACAACCTTTAAATTAAATAAAATATTTGTACATTGTTATTATTAGAGCACACATAAGAATAAAATATGTTTACGTATGCCCTACTTCAACATTTAAAATTTAAAAAAATAACCAAAGGATTTTATGAAAATATAAATAGATATCAACAAATACAGAAAATCACTTTTAAACATTATAATATGCAACAATATTTTGAGTTTGTCCAAATTTTTGTAGACAAAGACTGGATTCAACTCCCGGGAAAGCTGTTTATATTAACATATTACAACATATATGAAGAACATTTAAGAGAAGGTAATATAGAAGTCTAGCCATCTACAGGGCTTATGACCTGTCAATGGCTGGTTTAAGTGGCCACTTTACACACTGTGTAACATTCACCATTCTGCCTATATTTGAACATCTATATTCCTTCAATTTTTTCATCCGTTGATGTTTGTGAAGTTAAAGAACTGAAACCTTCATTTATGCGGGTGAGATTTTTATATTACCTTCTCTTAAATGTTCTTCATCTTTGTTGTAATATGTTAATTATAATATGCATTTTTCCTGGAGAAATTTAGATGTTCAGACAAAGTATAAATACAATATGTTTTTTTTTTTAAATTTTTTTATTGAAACACGATACAAACGTATAATAAAATAGTTCAAGCGATAAATTAGGACAAAATATAAGGCCAGGGCGCGATTATAAAAGCTATCTTCATCGCAACACATCGAAATGGTATAAAGTAAAATCAATATTTATGTACTAAAATGTGAATATTTGTGTGAAAATTTAACATATCTTTGTCGGTTATTAATTAAACATGTTTGAATAAAAAATTGTATGCGAATTCCACTTTTCACACAAAAAACTTAATTTTACTTTGTAGATAAAATTGAAGATAAATGTTAACTTCTCATTGGAATACAGGCCCATGAACCCTTAGACAATGGCCCGATAATATGAAAGCATAACCTCTCCAAGAGTATCTACCCTTAGACATAGTTTCAATGATGTAAAAGATGTCGATCTCCAAAGTGATCATTTTGAGCTGCCTGACTGCTCTTTCTATCGACACGTATAGATAATAATATTATGTGTATGAATCAATATATATGCGTGTGAATGTATATGTACATGGTTTTCTTTGTTTATATGTGCATTCACTTAATTTATTCAATCCATATACTATGTTTTGATTAAATAAATAAAATAGGCAAATGGCCAATCAATGGTACTTCCATATTCATTTCTCAAAATACATTCCTAATGTCTGATAATATATCGGTAAATTAAATAGTTAAATTCAATTTTCAATTAAAAAAAATATTGTTAAAAATAATGTCCCTTGGCTCAAATTTTTGAAATTTAAAACTCTTATATTTTAGAATGTCAAATTTGATCACAAATTAATTGTGCACATGAAACAAAATTAATTTACCGAAAAAAAAACTCTGAAGAGGGTTGTTTGTCATTAAATATAGTTAAATTATTCTATCATAACACGTTTTTCGTTTAAAAGTACGAAAAAATATTATGTTTCAACGCGGGGAAAATATTTCCTCCTTTTTTAATTATTTGTATCAAGGTTATATATTAAACAACGCACGTTTTCGATTTAATAAAAAAAATATCTAAATTTGTTGCAGCAGAGGGAAAACATTTTTGAGAAGGGGATATGGAAGTCAAGGCATTTACAGGGCTTATGACCTGTAATTGGTTGGTTTGAGTGGCTAATTTATACACTGTGTAACATGTCTGCCAACATTTGGACATACTTAAAACATTATTGAAATATTTGTGTTATTCATATCATGAGTTAACAGGAAGGGAGAACCTAGTCTAGCAACATTTATACATATCTACCAAGAATCTTTTTCTTTAATCCGTGCCTCATGTCTGAGAAAGGTGATTATGCCTGACTCCAGGCATGGCTCGTCTGTAAACAGTCTCCCTCTATCTAGAACGGTCTTGTGCTCTTCTATAGACATTCGTCAGTGATGATTCTTATAATTCAGTGACTGCCGCTCCATCTTGTCGGTTGACGTCCACGCGACCTTGTCCCTTCGACACATCCCAACAGAATAATTTTCTCCAAACTATCAGAGTTTCCCCTGGAAATATGCCCAAAGAACTGCAGGATTATTTTCTCGAACATGGATGTTAGTCTCTCTTCTATGTCCAGTTCCTGGAGTATAGATGTATTCGTACGTCTGGCCGTCCACGAAATCGCCGCCAACACCACATTTCGAAAGCTTCGATTTTTTTCTTTTCAGATTCCCTCAGTGTCCAACACTCTACACCGTACATGAGCACTGAGAAAACAAAGGCTCTCTCACCAGTCTCTTTTTGGTGTAAATGGTTATACTACGATTCTTCCTAATCTTCACCAGCCGACTCAGCAATTTTGGCAATACCTATACGTAGCCATATTTCACCTTCACACCCACCACCGTCGCTGATGAGAGAACCTATATAAATGAAATTGTTGACTCTTTCGAAGATGCGTAGTAAGGATAATAGCGCTACTTTACTAGCTCGATCAATGACCATAAGCATAGTTTTGCTCATATTCATTGAGAGTCCCAGTTCTGAACTAGCAGCATCTCTGACGATGCAATAAGTGTGGTGTCATCAGCATATCTCAGGTTCTACTAAGAATATTGTTTATTGATTGAAATAATTCAAGTATGTAAGGATTTTGTATTTTATGTATGGGATTCGAAAAACAAGTGTTAAATGATGCCGAAATGTGATCTTTTAGGTGAAAGTGTGGTAAAACTATCAATGATAGATGCACAAATGTCGAGATTCGTGCTGTTTGCAAAACAGAGACAAGCATTATCAACAAAATCGAGAAAGAACTGATGTGTTGGTTTGGACATTTATATCAAATGTACAATGAAAGTATGACTAATAATGACTAATATTTCGATATGAAAGTCGGTTGATTTAGAAAACGAGGATGATTGAAAAATACACGACGAATTCAACAATCACAGCGAAAGTAGACATGTCAAAAGTCTGGATAATCAGCGGACATGCATGAGACGATGTATAACTGTGGAGGAAGCGAGATCGGTATCTGGTCTGTAATATTCAGCGTTATAACGAAATTCAATGCTATCCTACGAGAGGAGGTGAATTCTTTGTTCCGAAAACAAGAATCAAACTCAGAACAGTATGTACCACAAATTACTAAGATGTTATATGAGTTACCGAAAGAGATTAAGGATGCTGGGTCTATCGCATCGTTTCGCCAAAAAGAAATATTCGTATTGGTAGCTAGATTGTCATCATAAAGTCTGAATTAATAAAAAAATATTGGAAAAGAACATTGTGTTAGTTAAGTTATTATTAGTTTTATAAATAAAATACGAATGAAACTTATATCCAAAAATTTAGAATTACTACTGACCGGTTTCATCGCTTTCGCAACATCTTAGAGACTTCAAATTTGAATGTTTTGATAACTTGTTAATATTTTTTGCCCAACTATCTGAAAAAATATTCGTTTTTTTTAAATATTGTTAATTCCCATCTGTGCTGCTGCAAACATCATAATCAATCCTCTGAAAACATCATGTGATCTTGTCTTTCTCTCCCTCTCTACGAACACCGAAAAAAGCTTCTTGCTACTATCCGCCGCCCTGTTAATAGGTCCTTTCAAATATACATGTCGAGTGGCTTCCAAAAGGAATTTCAAGATTTTAAAAAGGTTTTGAAATCATTTTGGCAAATTAATCATGTCCAATCAATTTCATCCGTTTTTCTAAATTTAATTAAATACATTTAAACTACTTGCCTTACATATAAAGCTAAAGGTGCCTGATTACAAAAAGCTCCCTCAAGCAGACTTTACATTTGGCAAGGAGCAATACAGGATTTGCAGTCTGATCTTTCTTCATACAAATGTATTAATGTATTTTCTCCCTGGATTATGGTACTAAAGCAATTAATTTTTATTTCATTAAAGATTTTCACTATTGGTATGTCTCTATTGTTTGATATTTTGATGAACTGTCTTTTATATAGGAGCTGGGACCATATAAAAACCCTTGTATGCGCCTTGTCTTCGGACGCATAGTATATAAATACTAGCTGACCCGACAGACGTTGTCCTGCCCGAACGTTAGCTTGACTTGAATATACTTTATATTGATCAGTACCTAGCCTAGGTACTTGCTTGTGATTAAATTCCAAAACTAAAAATAGTTAATATTATTTAAACATTATATTTAAGTAGGTACTTGTTTATGGTTGAAGTCTAAAACATAAAATAAATATTTTTTTAAATATGGCATTCTTTTGGCAAACGTCAAACTCCGGTCGTCTCACCAACAAAGGGGTGTACTTAATTAGGAATACGATTGTTTTTTTTGGAAAAACAAATATTTGCGTTCCTATGATTTACCCAAATATTTAATTTTGAGGGCCATTTTCAACGAGTTGTAAATAACTCACTATTAGAAAATGGAATCTAGTTGGGGTAGAGTGGGATTAGAACCACGGACCTTTGGTCCGTGAGTCCAAGACACTAGCCACAGGACCACAATCCGATTAAAAATATATTTAAATCAATATTATTTTAGTGTTACCAAAAATCCAATAAAAATAAATAAATGGGTAGAAATTTAAAGGAATTTAAGGAAAAAATCTGATTGAGATCCACAAACAACAAATGATGTTTGTTTTTTCTTTTTTATTTTTTATTTTTATTTTTTATTTTTATTTTATTTTCTTTTATTCAGGAAACATACAGTACAGTTACAAAGTTCAATATTTTACACAATTGGACTTAATTCTAATGGACCAGTGAAGTTTCCATATTAAAAAGCTATTAAATCTAATGTTAATTATGAAAGTATAAAAAAGAGAAGGAAAAAGAAAACATAAATGAAAGTTGTTTAAAAATTTAAATTTAAGTGAAAAAAAAAAATATTTTAAGGTTTGTAGTTTGTAGTGAGTATTTACAAATGGAAATAATATTAAAAATGAAGAAAACTTATAAGAGTTACTTTATGTTATTGTTTTATTAGTATGAGACTATTTACGCTCTAAGGATAAAAAATCTCCATCTTAGAACAGGCTGTGCCATGTTAGATGGAGACTATCATAAACAGAGAACACTTTGATTTCATTTTACATTAATGGGTTTTTTTATAGATTCCCTGTTATTAAGTATGTATATTATTTTTTTGCAATAAATTTATAAATAAATAATAAAAATTCACAAACAAACTTTTTTTTATAGACAAAAAACAACATCTTTCCATTTTTTGCAAATGCATTCTCCTCGAATGCAACCCTGGTAGATCGATGAATAAAACAATTTTTCTCCTAACTTATTTTTTACATATTCAATTAAAGATTTTAATATTTACGAACACGCACAGCGCAAAGATCTATATTTCTGTGAAAACCGCACGTAAATCGGTTAAGCCGTTTAGAAGGAGTACGGTGATATCACACGTACAGAGGAATTATATATATATATATAGATAACAATTATTTTTGAAGAAAAAAAAAATATGCTAAAAATAAAAAAAAATCTTTATGATACTGTCTTTAAAAAAAACCATAGTCGTTTAAGTTTTGAGGTCCGGAAAGCGAGAATTCGAAACATTGATTTTATCGATTTTAGTTGGGCAAATCAACCCGACGTGCAGTTGTTTTTTTCGCACAGTATTCGAGAGGCATCTGCGAGAGACTAACTGAAAAACTTGGTTCGAATAACTATTCATCAAATTGCTCTCCGACAGAATATAGAAGGCAGGATTTACAGCTATTTGAATAAATCTCAGAGTAATTAATTCTCTGGAGAAGCCCTTAAGCTCTTTTGCATAGAAAAAAAGCGTTCGAAGTTTTTGGTTTGGTTTTTAGTTTAACCGCAAACGTGTAACGGAAGATTTCGGTTAGCGTTTGCAATTCTCAACCCAAGTATCTACGGCCCGTTGTATTGCTGTAATCTGAAGCTAACTTTTACGTCAATTTTCAAAGAATGGTTTTTCTCAGTATGGGCGACTAAATTAGGTTATTACTCTAAGAATACATTTCAAAGACAGAATAGTGTGGCATTTTATCCTATATGCCTACTCCTTGATGAGGAATCAGCGTGATGGTTTGTTTGTTTTTTTATTTAGATACACAGAACAGTTTACAGTAAAGTTTAACACATTTTCAGTAACAAATAAACATGCAGCAGTAAAAATTGTAAATCGCCAATTAAAATAATAAACTTTTTTCCAACAGTGTACAAAAGATTCCCTCTGAACTGAATGAATATTTTTACCCATCAATATTTATAAAATAATTTCGCGTAAACTACTGTTTGATCTCGTTTTAATATGCAAATTAATTTAGACCTCTGTATACGTAACCGTAAATTATTTTCATTAACTTGGAATAAATAACATGTTTTCGGCGCCCGATTATTTTATTGCGCATTAAATAATGCAATCAATGTGTTTTATAACGCTATTTGTAAGGCGAAACAGCTGTCGCGAATATAAAATCAACCAAAAATAAACAAATTGGCTTTACTGCTGTTTTTAAAATGGTCCAATTTCTATTAAATCAGCAAAGAGAGTTAAGAGTATTTTTAATCGCATTTTAAATAAGATCTACCGATTAACGTTGCTATACAGTTAATACCACTTGATTCAAAAGTTAATAAAAATATTCAGCGATTCAAATTATTAGTAAAAAATTTCGTCTTGATTTAGGTCCTAAAATCCGCCTCAATTGAATTTCAAGTTCTTATTGCTTGTATTTATTTATTGATTTATTTATTTATAATTTTACATTGTTCGTATTATTTTTTATACAGAATAATGTTCCCTCACTGGGGTGTTCCGTGCCGAGGGAAACATTTTACAAAATGTGAAACATGCCATAAACTTAAAAACCGTTTTTTTAAGAATGGGGGTCTTGCCATCTGTTTTAATTATTCTATTGAATGTAATTATAACCTAATTATTAATATTATTTCACGGAGGAAAAGTTTGTGTCCAGGCAGATGAAGAATACACCTACATACATGTGAAATATAATCAGAATCCTGGACTAGTGTTTTCGATGGCTTCTCAAAGATAAAATTTCTGAATGAATACATAAGGCTGGGATAAGTCAGCCTAATAGTGTAGTTGTTGGCGCATTACCTACCATGATTGAGAAATCGGGTTTAATTTTTGGCAGGGTCAAGGTGAAATATCAAGGTATAATCTTTCACTGTTTCTGGACTACCACATAAATCTAGATGTTGATAACCTTACCATTCTTTAAGATATGATCGACGCTCGCTGTATTTGATGGCCGAATGTAGTGTCCTATGCACCTTCAGGTAATTCGTGGAATGGTGGTGATTATCATTAATATTTTTATTAAAAAAGTCAATTTTGATTGAAAATATACTCCTTTCTGGACGTCGCGACGTCCAGAAAGTATAAATAGCATCATTACGACGCGTCGTAATGATGCTATTTATACTTTTTTTTTTTGACCTGTAAAATATTATTTTTGTTATAATCTCCATTCCACAATTATTGTTTATGAAACCAATGTGAATAACCACCGAAAGTAAATTTTAATGAAAAGCGTACTAAACGAACCATTAAAAACAGACTTTCCACATAACTATGTAGAAAAGTGTATTCATTTGTAGATTTAGACTGGTTGGAGCCTGAAAGTAATGCTTTTGGGACACTTTTCTATCCTCTCGTTTGGTGTATGAAAATTCTCTTGGTATTAAATATTTTACTAAAAACCTGGAATTTGATTGTTGGTAATGGCAAACATACTTCAGATTGAATTATTTAATTATTATTTCATTTACGCCCAAGGGGCGTTTACACGAATCTCACGTTCCTTATCATTATAATATAATATGTAAAACAAAAGTATTTTTATTAATAAGTTTATGTGTGACACAAGTTTCTAACATCTTTTCGCAATACAAAAGCTCTAATAGAAAAATATCATATATTTTTTTTAACACTTTTAAAGTAATAAAAGTATGAAATAATGTCGAGTAAAAAAAAATTATTGCCAATTACCAGTAGCAGAAAAAATATTTTTAAATTTGTAATTTTTAACTCCCGCAAAATCGGTCATTCCATTGGCCACGCCCTTAATACGTCACGATTCATGTTTATTTGTTCCTGACCATTAAAATTTGTTTAGAACATTATCACGAATTTTGACGTCACAACTGTCAAGGCAAAACATGTTGCGTTTTTTTAGTGGCGTATTTTTTTAAAAGTTCTTTTTCAAATTTATGTATAAAAACATTTCTCCACAATTTAAAAAATACCATTAATTATTCTAAATTCATTTTATATATTTTTATCGGTATTCTTAGTATTTAATATTTCCGTATTCTAAAATAAATATGTATATTTTGGCCGATTTTTTTTCACTACTTTTTTATTTGACATTGCTATTAGCAATTTTTGTACTTTAATTTTTTATAAAAATAAATAAAGATACATGTACGAAAATACAAACTTTCTTTAAATAAACCCACTTATTTAAACAAAAGTATATTTCTTTTACACACTTCTTTTTTTACTTTTTTAGTGTATTTTTTATGATTTTTAAAAATTAAGTTCATATTTTTTTGAAATGTGTTTTTTTTTCCTCTTTGTTCTGAACTTTTTGGTTTTCTGTTCTGTATGATATAGTCATCATTTATTTATTTATAATGTTAGAGAAAACTGGATAATTTTATGAAAATAAAATTATGAACCTTTTACAATAAGAAAAAAGAACATTATTTTAGCCAGTAAAATATTATTAAATAAATGTTTGTAAATATTCGTATTTAAACATTTACCGACAATTCTTTGTCTAGTGGTTTCGAGACGTACCCGTCTCTTCGTCGGCCACAAATTACACTGACATCGTTGGATCGGGTTGTGGTCCCGTGGCTAGTGTCTCGTACTCACGGCTCAAAGGTCCATGACTCGAATCCCATTCTACCCCAACTTGACTCTCATAAAGAGTTATTTACAACGCGTTGAAAATAGCACTCAAAATTAAATATTTGGGTAGTGTAATTGTTTGAAAGAAGAAAGAAGGGAAGGCTGATCTGGGGTTACTCCGTATGGAACCGCCGGCGAAAGGATTTTTAAGTCCGAGTAAACAAAACACATTTATTTTTATTTTTATATTATTTCATTATCATTGTAATATTTTTATTTTTTTTTACGTGTGGAAGGATGCGGATGTGGCTTTTGAAAGATACGTTTTTTTTTCTTCTTTTTTTGACATTGTATTTAATAATGTATAGAAAACAGTAATTGGCCTATATTTTTTGTTTATTTAGAGATATTTTTTTGTTATAATGGCTGTTGTTTTCTTTTAAAAAATAAAATAGATAAATAAATAAATCATAAAAATGCTCATTTTCAAATTTTTTTTAAAACGTATAAATCCCACTTTACACCATCACAATGTTATTGCACAAAAATGAAACCGGTCGACATAGTAATGTCGGTAAGTGGTTACCGATTTTTTGAAATGTTTGACCACAAAGTTAATGCTTTAAAAATTAAAAGATGTTATTAGATATCAATACAAATATGAAATACTATAATTGCTGTACATAATTCAAATCAATTAAAAGGGTATTCCAAAGGAATTTATAAACATTTGACTCAAATATCAAGAATATCTTCAAGGAAGAAAACAAGTAACTAAAATAGAAAACAAAATATCTGAACCATTGGAGAATAATTTAGGAGTTCCCCAAGGATCAGTTCTAGGACCAATTTTATTTATAATATTTAAACGACATCACAAATATAATAAAACACTGCAAACTACAATTATTTGCCGATGATACATTAATCTATATAGCGGGAGAAAATTATACAGAGACTTTACAAAAACTAAACGAGGACTTAAACAGAATATCTGAGTGGCTCAAAATTAATAAACTTCAGCTTAATGTTGGAAAAACAAAATACATGGAGTTAGGAAGGAAAAAGCCAAACCCAAGGATGAATGTACTTATTGATAATGAAACCATAGAAAAGGTTAATGAAATGAAATATTTGGGGATAATACTTGATTCAAAATTGACATTAAATGCAAACTTTGAACACGTTAATAAAAAATTATATAAAAAAAAATATTTTTCCTTAGTAGATTGAGAAATAAATTAAATAAAGATACTGCAGAACTAATTTACAAAACAATCATTCTTCCACATATAGATTACTGCTCAACAATATTCTTTTTAGCAAACGAAGGAAATTTAAATAAACTAGAAATTTTACAAAATAAAGCGATGAGAATAGTTCTTAAGAAAAATAAATATAGCAATGTAAAAAAAATGAGAGATGAACTAAAATGGTTATCTGTAAGAAGGAGACTTAAATTTAATATGTTGATATTTATACATAAATTTTTTCACGATAAATTACCAAAATATTTTAAGGATAAAGTTGTCTTAAACAAAAATTGTCATGAATATGCTACTAGACAAAAGGATAAAATAAGACTACCATTATTGAAAAGAGCTGAGTTGCAAAATTGTTTGATGTACAGTGGTGCCTCGCATAACGAACGCCTCGCACAGCGAACGCTGCACACAACGAACTTCCTTTTCGTTCATTTCACGATTCATACAACGAACTTCGCTTCACACAACGAACTTCGCTTCACACAACGAAGTCGCCCACTTCACACGATCACTGCCGATTTATTGCATCCTTCCGCGCAGGCAGTCGTTAGTCACTGAGCAGTACGCTTAACTTACGCACGTGTCGCAGCAATCGTTGAAGAGGATGTAGAGGAGCTTATTGAGGAACACAAAGAAGAGCTGACAACTGAAGAGCTCCAAACACTTCTGGCCCAACAACAGGACAATGCTCAAAGGGAAGCGTCATCTGATAACGAGGAGCAACAATCAAACAATCAACCAATTCCAACTGCTGACATCAAGAACATCCTGGTCAAATGGAAAGCAGTTCAGGAGTTTACCAATGCCCACTATCCGGATTCCGCTGAAGCAAACAGGATCAACGACCTGTACTCCGATACTCTTGTCCGTTATTTCCGGCAGATGTTGAAGAAAAGAGAGAAACAAACGACTTTGGACAGGTTTTTCACTGCACCATCGGCCAAAAAGCGGAAAATGGATGAAGATGTGCAAGATTCGATTATTTCTTAAAATTAAAAAATGTGTGTTTTTTTCATTATGTTTTTAGATGTATCTAAATAAAAATAATAACAAAAAATTTATCTTTTTTTTATGTCATTTTACCATATTTTATGCTACAGAACGAATTATTTTTTTTAACATGTATTGTTATGGGAAAACGCGTTTCACATAACGAACTTTTCGCATAACGAACTTGCTCCTGGAACGAATTAAGTTCGTTGTGTGAGGCACCACTGTATAAGGGTTTAAAAATGTGTGATGAGATGCCTGAATGTATGAAGAATGAAAAGTGTCTGAAAGAATTAAAAAATAAATGTATAAGTTACTGTAAGGAAATGTAAATATATATAGATGATGTAAATGTACATAATAGTTTATATTAGTTTTAATATAAGCTAACTTAAGAAATAAATAAAAAAAATAAAAAATATATATATAAAGTGATAGTGATTTTTTTTCATAATCATAATTCTAAGTTCTTCGATAATATTCAACAGCACGCCTTTATTTGATTTTAAACTAAATATTTTCAAAAATCAATTTCACGAATAATTTGGTATATCGTAATTACCAGATTTTGAATATTATTATAATTTTATTGTTAAGTAAATGTATCGGACAGCATGTTCGTTTGAACCTCGTTTAAACTTGGAGATTTTAATTAGTAAGGTGCCTTTAATACACAGTTTTGGGAGACAGCTGTCCCTTGTGGGTGTAAATGCTAGAACAAATAATTTTACTTAATAAAGAGCGTTTAATAACTGGGCTGGTCCTTCGTCAAACCCAGAGTGTTCCAAATTACAGGCAAATGTATTAATTACACAAATTATACACATTTTAAACGTATTAAATTCGGTTAACTTTACCAGAACTGAATAATTTAGGGAATACTAACACATTTTGAATACGCATACATGAATATTAATGTTAGTTTGAATTAATAATAATAACAGCAAATCTTATTAAAAATTAATCGAAAACATAGTTAGCAACAATATTTTGAGTTTTGTAAAAAAATTGTAGACACAGATTGAATTTTATCCCCCATCAAGATTATCATATAACAACAGCGTTGGCGAACATTTTAGAGAAGGGATTTCTATTCTGCGTTTGTTTTTTGATTGGCTGGCAGCAAATCTTTGCATCTCTTCGTCCACTTCGTCCGGTCTCCAGCAATCCTTTGTACAGTCCATTTCGTGGCATATTTGCTCCAGATACTCTCGGCGAGGGCGTCTTCTGCCAATCGATCCCTCAATCATTCCCACTAGTATATTGTGCAGGAGGTTTTCATGTCGCAGCATATGACCCATCCTTTCCGGACGCCTTTCCGATATGGTGCCTGGTTTCTTGAAACCAGCTGAAAACCTCGTCATTTGTAATGTGGACTCTCCAGGATATTGTTGAGATTCGTCTATAGGTCCACATCTCAAAGCCTTCTTTTTCGATCTATTTTGCCTATGCATGTCTTGCAACCATACATCAAAATACTTTGCTTGTTTTAACATTAATTAAAACATTTCTCCGATTCTTCCATATGTCGATTTTTAGGAAGTTAATAAGCTCAAATCTTAAAGGATGCATGTGATATTAATTTGATTGGATAATTTATTTTATAATTTGGAATGGTGCCCTTAATCAGCCACATTTATAGGTCATAAGCCATGTAAACGCTTCAAGTTCCATATTTCCTTCTCAAAAATGTTTTCCCTCTCTGTTGCAACAAATTTTAATAAAAATCACTCCCTTTGGAGGAAATCCAGCCAGTCTGCTAGCATTTGGACATACTCAAAACATTATTGAATTAGCTACTTGGTAAAAGAAGAAAATTGTTTTCAGGCGTTGCCTAGTAGGTGAATTGGTTTAGCCAGATGAATCTCACCCACATGATAAAGGTTTCAACTCTTTGACTTCACAAAAGTTAACAAGATGGAAGATTGAGAAAATGTGGATGTTCAAACATAGGCAGAATGGTGAATGTTACGCAGTGTGTGAAGTGGCCACTGAAACCAGCCAATGACAGGTCATAAGCCTTGTAAATGCCTAAACTTCTACATTCCTTTCTCAAAAATGTTTTCCCTCTCTATTGCAATAAATTTAAATAATACACTATGCTACACTTCACCAATCCGCCTGTTTGACCAATTCTTATAGCAATAGTAGACTATTGGTAAATTTTTGTATTAATATTTTTTAAACATGTGAATGAATATATAAATGTACTGATTTACAAACAATGTGTTTGTTGACTCGCGTGCGGAGGGTTCCAAGTTCGATTACCGGTGAGATTACAAAAATAATTTTGATAAGTCTAGGTATTATGTGCTGTTAGTTGTAATTCACTACTAAATTGGGCCTTCTGACCTGTTGTAGTGCAATTTAAATAAAAAAAATATAAAACATTATAGTATTATTGAACCTAATACACATAGTTTTAAACATAAGTTTAAAAAATTAAAATAAATTATTTGCCAGTGTTTTTGGTCAGGAGCCACCTGTGACACCTATCCATGCATTAATTTATTACATACATATTTACGTACACTCATACATACATAAAAAAAATAGATTAGACGCATCAAATATCATCGGGAGAAAATAATAAACTTAACAAACAATTTCAAGGCACACCCCCACTTCCCAAATTTAAATTTAAATGATCGACGCTTTTCAGGAATATTATTTTTTTATTTAATCCAATATGTCTGTTGCTTCTGACAGTTCCAACAAAAGAAGGCTGATCTTCTGCATTTCGCTTAACCTATTAAATATTTTTTTTTTTTTTTAATTTTATTTTAATTGAAAATCAGAAGCAATCAATTGATCTCATAGATATTGAGGATTGACATAGTGCACATAGACATGCCTTGAGCCCTTAAAAATGATGACACTTAACTCATGCTCAAAACGTTCAGTCATGCCCAACGCGTATTTAATCGTTGTTCGACCAATTGTGACGTTTAGAATCGAAACCAAAATCCCTGCTTATGTCACGTAAGAGCGTAAGAACCATTCATATAAATATTGTGAAAATAATGGTGTAACTTGAGAGTAATAATGCGTTAATCTATAGAGAAGCTCTATCACTATGTTCCATAGAAGGTAAGCGATGTTGGTTAGCAAAAAAATGGCGGCTATTTTGTTTTGTTTGACAACATACGCATAACGATTCGATTGGAAGCTTTTGTTGCTTTGCTCGGCTTTGTTTGTAAAAAACTTGTATATTTACGTTATAATAAATAAAAATCGACAATAATGAATAGCAGTATGTTTGGTTGCAGCAGTAGGAGTGTCAAAGATGTCAAATTTCACAGGTAATTGATTTCGAATATTTTCCTATGATTTACATTAGGGGATCGGGCAATGGGAATACGTTATGAAAATAGAATAAATGTGAGTTATTATTATTTTTTCGTTCCCCAAAATCCAGTGAAAATAAATAAATGCGTTGAAATAACAATAAATTTAATGAAAGTATCTGATTTCAATCCATCGAAAACATGTTTTTTTAATTTATTTTTTTTACTTTATTTTTTTCTTTGCATTTTATAATAGGTATACATAAGTTACAAATACAAAAGAACTATAACATTAGTACAAGAAAAACCCACAAATACATTTCCTGTGAGTGGGTATACATTTTATTATTGAAATAAATGCTACTGTTAGAATACGATAGATATCAAAAAGTTTAAAAATGAGTGCTGATATTAAAACACATTTTTTTTGTCACTAAAGATAAACAAATCATAATTAAAGTATATTCTATTAATTTAAAAAAATAGCTATTCAAATCTTTTTTTATCCAAAATTTTAACAAAAATTTCAATCGAAACTTATTCAAATAATGAATCTCTATCAAATTTTCCTTATGAAATGCATTAAACAGTTTTGAAGCTATGAAAAATAAGTGTCTTTGCCCGATGAATTTAGAAAAAGAGATTTCAAGTAAACTATTCAATCTTCGACTAGATCTATTAACATTTTTAGGAAATAAATTTTGGCGCATAAAAATATAAATTAGACATAGCTGGTAATAAATTTCTCGAATCTCTAAAAGTTCAGTTTCCTATATTTTAATAATTAGTTTTTGTACGGTTTCTCAAGGCTTAATATGATTAACACGGGGCTCCTCCCCATCCAATTATTCCATAAAATTGATTGATAAATTATTGTTAACATTAAAATACATATTTTTTATATACCAAAAACGAGTATCCTCCAGTTTTAGTAGCATATTCATGCTCGTTGAATGCAGCCCTGGTTTTAAAAAACTAACCCAGTTACTATGGGTATTATTTTTTTATAGGGCACGTCTATGTATTATCATTTCAATGGCATTAAGTAATTTTATAATAAATCAATGAAAATAGTTCAAAATTTATTGAATATAAAAACATTGCATATAATATTTTGAAGTGCGCAGTTAACGACGCAATTTTTAGGTGCTGTTGATCGGCGATAAAGCCTCATTGTTTTCCATATAACTTGCGAAATGGGGTGTTAAATTCAAATGTAGCTGATTGCACGATTCAAGCTTTTTACTAATATTCCTATTCATCAGAGTTGGAGGGAAATCGACTTTATACCCCCGAGAAGCAGAACAATGGCGTCAATCATGCGTGATAATCCAATGTATTCAGAAAGAAAAAAGTCAATCATTTTTATACCGAAAACGTTCGCTTGCCTCGTAGACTGGTAACTACCACGCTGGACTGACGAGCATGAGGTCCTAGGTTCGATTCCCCACATAATTAATTATGTTCAAAATAAAATGAGCCCCAAATATTTTTAAATACCTATTTTATTGAAATTTTACAAATATTTTAAGCATTATTTTTTTGTATATAACGAATTTCCGACTATTCTATGTCTAATGGTTTTGAGACGTATCCGTCTCTTCGTAAGGACAACAATTGAACTAACTTTTTAAACTCACTTCACCATCACCACTTTGTTACGTCAAAATATAAAACCAACACACCGTTGTCCTGGCGAATACGTAGACTGGTACGTTTTGAAACCGGTAGAAAAGTCGGTAAGATTTCATATCATTTAGTATATTTTTTTATTTTTAGTAAATGTATAAGTTCACCACGTAATGTAGTAGTTGGTGCACTCGCCTACAATTTTCACGGCCCCGGGTTAAATTCCTGGTATGGTGGATGTAAAAGATTTGTTTTAATCATTGCAACATTTATATGTATAGTCGTTTTTAAGTGAACTCATTTGGTTGGTCTCGTTTAGACGTTTCGATTACTGTTGCAGTAGCTCTAAAATTATCTGAAACGTCGGAACGAATCCAAACTTGGGGTTGAATCCAACCCCTGTCTACAAAAATTTGGGGGAACTTAAGAAATTGTTTGGCAATATTGTTATTGTAACAAATCTTGTAATTATTCATCATCATCATCACCATTTCTATTTCCACACATAATGGTGCACAGGGCACTACATTGCTACACCAACCGCAGCCGCAACCACATGCCGCTCGTCGATTGAACGTAGTTATACAGAAAGCAGCAAGTCCACAATTTTGAAAAAATGAGATATTAATGTTATCAGGTGCAGTAAGGTCAATTCTATGTTCTGCTAAAAACAGCCAGACCGCTTTTATACAAAAAACTGTATTAATCACCTTCTGAAAATGGTGTCGATTACAAAAACATCCTTTTTCAATTTGCTAAAAACACCCACAGCATTTGAAAAATCTTACGGCTCTTCAAAAATCATTGAAACTGGTCAAATACATAATAAGATTCCTGTTTGTGATATAAAAAAACTAATGTTTTAATTGTTTATCATTTGTTAAAGTCAAAAACATTGTAAACATGTTTATCATTTGTTAAAGTCATTCCAACTGTTGTGTAGACAGGATTATTCAGTCTTTTCACAAAAGTGCTATTATTTCAGTTTCACTTTTCTATGGATGGCTGCTTTCTGCATAACTACGTTCAAATAATAAATGCGTTTGTAGTGTCTAGAATTGATTATTGTAATGGTATCTATGCAGGTCTACCAATGAACAAAATGACTCGCCTACAGTCTGTATTAAATGCTGCCGCAAGACTTGTTTTCGGGATCTCTAAATTCAGTCATATCACTCCACTATTTCTGAAACTACACTGGCTACGTTTTCCACAGAGGGTGAAATACAAACTCTGTGTTCTTATGTATAAATCACTGCACAACTCTGCTCCGGATTATCTAAGGGAAAATTATGCGTTCCAGATGAACTAGCTGGCAGGCGTCTAACTCTTAAATCAGCTACGTCTACGAAAGGAAAAGTTATTATACCTCTACGCAAAAAGTGCACTAAACTCAGTGAACGCGCATTTGCGGTCGCAGGCCCTATGACATGGAATGTTCTCCCAGCAGAGGTGCGAGGCTGTGAAAGTGAAGTGATGTTTCGGAAAAAAACTGAAAACCCACTTGTTCTTTAAATCATTAGCATAATTACCTAGCATGTGATAGCAATTTTATTTTTTTTAATTGATTACAAATTTAAAAGCTTAAATTTAATTTATTTGTCTATAGAATCACTATGTAAAGCGCTTTTGAGGTATTATATTACGAAAACGTTGCTGTATAAGTTATCCATACTAATAATATCTTGATCATTTTTGTTTCACTCTTTTCAATAAATTTTCATGTCAACTGTATCAGGAATCGATTCCGAGACCACTTGCATGGTAGGCAAATACGCTGACCACTTTACCACGAGGCTAACATCTATATAGACTATTTATAAAATAAAAATATAAAACATTGACAATAGTAATAATGTGGCTATCAAAACTGATGAAGTTTGGATACCTTGCCCATAAAAAAAGTGTTTACTTGAAATATGATCTGGGTGTTAATAAATCAAATAAAATTCTCAGAATTAATGAATGCTGTTTGTTGTTTGTATTAAAAACTACGTCTCGTAATCTTCAGAATCACCCTCCCCCTCCCACCCTTATTGTAACATTGTCGTTTGTCAATGTCGGGAAATTCTATGAAGTCGCATTTATCAAGAGTGATTAAGAAATATTCTAGTAAATTCATAATCGCGTTTTAGTATTGTCTTCATTATTTTACAATAAAAATAGTTGTTATATTCAAAATGCACTAAAAACATTAAATTCAAATTTTCCGTTTTCAGGGTTCAAAGGATATCAACATGAATATAATGATTTCAATTCACATAACTATCATGAAATTTTTTACTCTGTTTTTTAGCACGATCAAGAAAACGTAGGATTTTATGCATGTAAGCTCCTACCTAATTGTAGTTGAAAGCTGAAAACTATGTTGATGTTGATGCGTGTTTATTCCATGTTGAATAAATAAGGTAACAGAACTACGAGTACGTTAACGTTTTTCGTTAGTTAGTAACTGTCTAAGTATTGAACGACTGCCTGAGCTTGTCCGAACTGGTTTACTAAAGATGCTTCTATTTATAAATAATTATTGTCTAGAGTTCACTTTACATGAGGTAATGTACTGATTCCGTGTTTTTCAGCGATTTTATATCCGCTCATATCAGCAGTTTGTTGGTTGTTATTTGAATGTTTTGACAATCTATTGTTTGCATTCAGAAAATATATGATTCATCTTGAAGTCTCACACTTAAAGTCAAACGAATTATGGAAAAATTCTGCGCATAGTTGAATAGCTATGTATCATGATAGATGGAATAAAAATAGATGTGATGGGTGCAAAAGCCTAATTAGGGCCAATTCCAAGACTATGATCCTCTAGACTACAAGTATGATGTTTATCACAAGAAGTTTTATAGTTGACATATGTAAATTGTTTATTGACTATAAAATTATATTGAACATGAAAACAAACTAACTATCGTGTCATTTTCCTATAGACGTGGGTAGTGAGGAAAGATCGCCACATCAATCTCTCTTTGCACGTACAACCCGCTTTCTCTATATTCGCATATTTTCTAATGCGCGCACGACGATTATTTCTACTATTGACTTGTCTATCTAAAAGCATTAGTTGAATTCGGTCATGCCATGTTTTAAAAGGTCTACCTTATTTTTTTTAATTCATCATCATTTGCATCGTAAATCCTCTTAGCCGTTCATTCGCTCTACATGTCCAAACAAACACAGTATTCTTTTCTTGATTTTGTCGATAATGTTTGTCATTATATATTATGTACGAAAGCCAAAAGTCCATGATTACGAATAGAGCGATATGTATTCTGTTCTTTGCAATTGCAGGGCAATCAAATAATTCTTTCAAGACAAACGAAATAGTGTTGTTAGTGTAGCATCACGTCTGGCCACGGTGAAAGTCTGTTAGCGAATAGAGGCAAGTAAAAAAAATACCTTTGAATTGAAATTACATCGACTAACTAACTTTGTATACGCTTGTGGCGTTTAGTTATAAGTCATTGATTGAATTTAGACATTTGATCTGTTAAAATATATATCGTGCTTCCACTGTATATAAATATACATAAACATTACACATTACCTTCCTCTTGTCCTTAGAGGCAGTGTAGAGGACCCAGGCTATGTACAGCAGCATAATAAGGGCTGGAACCAGAAGGCTAGCCAATACCGGAACGCGCCGAACCCAGGCATGGTAGATGGCCAAACACACTAAAGATATGCCCACTACGATGGCAACATATCGTCCAGTTCGTCTCCTCTCCTCCTAAAGAAAAAAAACAAAATATTATTTGCTGAAACATGACACCATACTGAGAGCATAAAGAGCTCTATGTGCTCAAAAAAGGTTTTTTGATTTTCGTGGTCCATTGGACTACAATTGTGTTAATATGGTCACCCCACTAAAATAGACCAGGGTCCATTTCAGACGATCCGATTGTAAAAAATCCACACGGAACGATAAAACTACATAGAGGGGATTGATTTTCATTGTTTATAATTTGTTTTTTTTATTTTTTCAGTGGCAGAAACACGCATTAAAAAGTACGCCATAAGACGGAACAATCTTCACTTAATTTTCTTTTTCAGAATTTTTACGAATTAATACCTTAATTTGTATTTTAAAATTACTTTTTACCGTTAATGCATGTGTTCAATTTTACCTTTATAATTTATATTTTAAAATATAAACATGCATTTTTATTTTGGACCTTTTTACCTATTTTATATTTTTGGTATTTTAATTAAGTTAAATATTTATTTAATAATTTAAATAAAACATTAATTTGGTTTAAATTACAAACTGAGATAAACGTTCATGTTAAATTTTCCGAGATACTAGATTAAACTTGCGAATATTCGTTATTAATCGCCTTCTGATTCTGCCACTATAGTTGCATCTTCAGCGTAGCATGTGATGTTAATGAGCTTATCTCCCGTAGTCCTAGATTAACTTTAAAAATCCTTTTTATATAATTATTTTGTTTGTGCAAGAATCTTTTTTTGGCTGATGTATTTAGTTATAAACTAAACTTTGTTGTTTTAAATATCTGCTTTTAAAAAAAACTTTGATATTATTAAAGTCCCGAATTGAGTCGTTGTAACTCCTGGAAACGTAATTCGTCTGTATTATACTCTTTAAAATACTTTGTATTGAGTATATGATTTATAAATCAATTTAAAAAGCTTTTTTATCATTTTTTGTTGATGTACTGTGTGGTAATAAAAGAAATAATTTTGATGTTTACATAACTTTTTAAATAATTATATTTGAAAAATCGAACGGAATCATGATAGTTATAATGCATTTATTTCAACCAATTTAGTTAGGACAGATGGTGTTGTGGCCAGCGGCTTAATTTACGCGATAGTTGTTCCCGGTCAGGAAAGGATAAATTAAATCGATCCATTGACTGCAAATTTAATTTAACTTAAATTAAATATTAAGTTAATCCTTCACTCAGAGATGGCGGAATTGTTTTCCGTCCAGTCGATAATGGAGGCGTGATTCGCGATCGATGAGGCATCTTGTGGTTGTTTTTCGAAAACGCGTGGAGACAGCTTTTGGTTCGCGCTCTGACTTGTGTTTACCTAGACAGGCTTCTTCTTGAATATCTTTATCGCTGCATTGTGCTAATCCAACGCAAAAAAAACACCCCAGTAAAGTACTCGGCAAAATAAAGATCATCGCATACGCCATAGAATATTCTTAGGTCAGTTTTCTTTAAAAAAAAATTGACTGGCAATAATTTTCTTATGTTGAACTGCTGGCATATGAACAACTAAACGCATTGCTTTAAAAAAGTATAATAAGTTAAAGGTGCTATTAACAAGCGTCAAAGCTTATTATACAGATGAATTAATATATTTTTTTTAATTCAGGTACGATAAAAATAAAGTACAACCAAAAAAATTAAAGCCAGGACAAAAAAAAAACAACGACCTCGATAATCCGTACATAGGTAAAAGTTTAAAAAGTCCCCACCGGTTACGAAATGAAAAATAATAATTTTTAAGCCTTTCAAATGTATGCATTTAGTTTTTTATGTTCAAATGCCTGTCAGTCCATATAATTTATCAAAATTTTTTTGAGTATGTTTAAATGTTTGTACACGGGCTGGATTTTTTTACTAGTTATTTAGATCTAAGTTTGTTGCAACAGAAATAGAAAACATTTTTAAAAAGGCAGGAATAAGTCCTGTAAATGCCTAGACTTCTGTTGCAACAAAATAAGATCTGAAAAACTTCTCATTAATTTCAATCAAGAAAATCTCCATTTATCTTTAACTAATATGAGTGTTGGTACACCGGCTTGTGTTTATAAAATTTTTGTAAACATGTTTATGGTTCCAGGTAGAGCCGAGTAAGCACCTGCAAACCGCTCATCTTCTGTTTACAAACTACTCTTAATACTGTAAACAACCTATTTATACTTTATACATGTGCCAGATATTATACACATTATCTAGAGGAAATCATCTATCAAAAATGTTCATGCATATTTATTTTTATTGGAAGCAGGTAAAGCAGAAATTAGGAATAATTTATTAAAATAAGAGATTACTTATGTTCTTAATAAAAACAGATTATAATCACGTATCCTATCTTAAGTTCGTGGCCTTGGGTGATGATTTGTGGGCTTATATTTGCCTATCATACTTAAAGGAGGCTATCAACCCGGCTCCTGGGAAACTAAGTCAATTCAGTTTTCACTGGAGTAATAGGAAAATATCACATTCTACAAATACCGATAAAAATATATGAAATGGATTAAGAATAATTAATTGCATTTTCAAAATAAATATGAATACTGTGGAAAAATGTTTTCATACATATATGTAAAAAATAAATTTAATTAAAATATGTTGCGAGAAAAGGTTGAAGAGGTTGTTATTTTTTTTATATGGAAGTTGCATTATTTTTTACCTTGTAAGCATATAAGTAATATACAATGTTTATATTTCAAAAGGAGGATTTTTCTGCTATTTTATTACATTATTTTAGCTAAACTGCTGGAATCAGGAAGGATATTTTAATGTAGGCCAATCAGGTACTTCTCAGCATTTGCTCATGTGGAGAGGAAACCACTTAGACTTCTTCAGGATAAGCCGGCCTGTTGACAGTTGTCAGCCGGCCTTCCGTTCCACTAGAAGAGTGTTCGGCATTTTGTTCCCTACTTTAGTTTATTTTATCAATTGCCTGCACTATATTTATCATGTATGATACTACCTCTCGTGTGAGTTCTTTATTACCCATCACCGATGGGATATCTCAAAGATCTTCACCTAAGCTTCTGCATCGCGCCTCCAGCTGTTGTCTTTAAAAGGCCTCGGTTGTTGTGACGTCAAGATTTGTGATAATGTTCTAAACAAATTTCAATGGCCAGGAACAAATAAACATAAATCGTGACGTATTAAAGGCGTGGCCAATGGATTTACCGTTTTTGCGAGAGCTCAAAATTAAAAATTAAAAAATATTTTTCATGCTTCTAATAATTGACAAATATATATTTTTTTACTATAAAGTATTTCATAGACCTTAATTACATTAAAAATGTTTTTCTCTCATATTTCCCTATTCTAACTCATCGCGTCCACGTCGCGGAGGTGAGCACCTTTCACTTCAGTAGTGTTTAGCTGTCTCATTTTAGATAAGGACCCAGTATTGCCAGGTATAACGGGATCCCATGTCCAGAGGTGAAGACCTCAACGGTTGTGACGGCGGAGATAAAGTGCATCAGTAAAGCGGAACAGGCGGAAAGGGCACAAATCTTCTCTCAGGCCACCCGGACCGGACATACTTCGGGCCGTGGGATATTGGGAGACAGCGACGTCGGGCAGGACGTTATGTCGAGGATAACAGCGGAGGAACAATAGTCAACGATGGTATCCTAAGCCTCTGTTAGCAAAAAGGGTTACTGTCTTGGCGTCAGTTGGCAACGGGCCGTAATGCAAAAACCTAACAACAAATCTCCTAGTCGGACGTGTAGATTGAGGACTAGGGGGGCTGACCCCAAGTAAATTGAACATACCGCCTTCATCTCTGTTGCATTTTTTTTTTTTTTAATTATAGTATTTTTAGACATCATATTATTTATTAGTTAAGGTATAACTAGTTGTTCAATTATTTTTTTGTACAAATGTCTAAATAAATACCTACATTACAATGGTGCATAAGAAACGGAACTAATAAACCAAATGCAGCGAATTTAGATCATCTGTTATATGAAGATAAGGTAATCATATCTTCGGTTCAGGAACTATTAAAGGAACAATGAAATATTGTAGTTTGAACAGCCTTTAAAAACAATATTTCACGTCCATCCTAAAAGAAATCGAACCCAGGATCTCAAGAAAGTAGGCAAACGCGTCAACCATTATACTACGAGACGGATTGATCTCTACTCGATTTCCTTATTCAAGATTTTTAACCTAAGAGCATCCATTGAGTCGTAAACACTTGTCCAGGTTTCAGGTTCTATTTTACACAGCAAACTGTACTTTTCATCTGTCTGGACACAGTTTTTTTTCCTCCGTGAAATAATAACTATTAATATGTATTAATTACACTTGAAAAAATTATCGGAACAGATAGCAAGACCTTTACTCTTAAAAACGGTTTATAGAGAGGTGCATTTACTGTAATGCTAATGATATATATATTTTTTTGTCATAATTTATTATTCTTTTTTATATCAACTCCTTACTAGGTATCCAACTGGACACAGGTAATGGATACAAAAATCAGTTTCCCATTTTAATTTGAATTAACGCAGATAAATTAGGTAATTTTGAGAATAATGGTAGTCATTTATGTAACAAATTATCGAAAAACTTTGCATTTGATCTTATTTTTCTTACAGTACCCTGCGCACGATTAGTTGCAGATAAGCAGATGATACCATTCGAGGGAATATATTTAAAAATACTAAAAACCTATTAGTAACAACTCTAAGTATATAAAAATATATGGGCAAAATGTTTTAGAAAATATCATTGTACTAACTTTAGGAATTAACATGAATTTGCATACAGCTATAGAGTATCGCAATTAAAAGCTTATTACGGATAATCCAGGAAGTTCTGATATGAAATTAAATTAATTTTAAATCCTCTCACGTATAAATTACACCTTCGTTTCCGTGTTGTATTCGGTTATACAGGCCTACTTTCGCCTTTGAATCGTTTAATTGACAATCATAATTTCATTACTGTTTGTATCTTTATACTCACTACCTTACGTATGCATAATTTGGAGGTATGGATAAGTTAGCCGTTGGCAGAATTACACTAGCCGTTTGTTTTCCAAAAACAAACATTTAAAAAAAAAGTTTAGCCCGGCTGTCTGTCGGCTTGTCGGCAAGTCGGAAAGAGAGAATATTTTGTAAGGAAGTTATGAAAAATACAACACTATGAATAAATGAGGGCATTGGAAGCAAAAATAGCAAACTCCCGTTTTAGTGTTTTCGAGAAAAATAACAAAAATTGCTACACTAATGCCAAAGAGAGTATTTATGTTAGAAATGTTATTTTCACTGAATTTAAACTTTAAGATACTAATAAATTAGCTTTAATAGAAACAATGATTAAAAAACTTTCTTAATATGTGTATGGTACGGCCGTTTTTTAAATTTAAATCTAAAGCCTGTCATTGGTCGAATAAAATGGCTGATGGATATTGGTAGGCTTCCAAACACTATTTTCAAACAATCATAAGTATGATTTCAAACTACATTTGGAACTCAACTCATGATTTTTATAAAAATAATGTTGATTAACTACAGAATTACATCATAACCAAAAAAAAATTTTTAGAGGTTGCTATCTTTGCTTCCAATGCCCGAAAATGATAAAAAAAAAACATTTGAAATTCTTGCAACTGAGGAGATAAAAAAAATGGACCGATTGTATAAAATAAAGTTTATTTAAAGTTAATTCATTGTTATGTTTTAATTAATGTAAATAACAGCAATTTAACGGTAATTTCAAAAGTCAAGTATCTAGGGGACATACTGACTGATGATTGTAGAAATGACGAGGACGAAGAGATACAGGAAAGGGCCATCAATGTCAAGGCCTCTATGCTAGCAAGACGGTTTCTCTAGTGTATAAAATGAATAAAGTGAATAACACTCTTGTTACATCGTATTTGACGTCCATGTATACAGCGAAACTTTGGAATAATTACACGCAAGAGACTGGAATTAATTAAGGGTCGTCGATAACAATACATAGAGGCAAATTATTTGGACTGCCTGGGTACTGCAATGCTTCCGAAACGTTTACAGCTGGACGGGTAAACTCCTTTGCTTCCCTATTTCGCCAAAGAGCCTGGAGCCAATGGGAACGCCTGAAAAGCTTCACAATACGCTTCTCTAAGCCACTGCAGGGTGGATCCATGCACACCTGTTCGAGCAATGGTTGCAAATCCTAAGACCGTCATAAAGACATAATACGAGTATAAGATAGTTAATTTTACTTAATTTTATTTATATTATTTATTTAAAACTTCAAGTACAAAAAATAAATACTTTGGCGGACTTGTTGCTAAAAGCAATATCTTCCAGTCAACCAAAATACAGACTGGTCAAAAGAAGAGATTGGTAAAAATTTTGTACCAAAAAAACATAAATATATATTTCAAAAGATACATACATATCATTTTTTGGTTCGTGTACCTGCACACAAATCTGGATTTTCTCCCAAGACGGGAGTAGGTATATATTTTTATTTATATCCCTACAGAGATAAGGTAGAATTTTTTTCAAATTCAAATTTTTCAAATTCATTGAAAAAAACCTAATTAATCAAAAATAAAAGCTGTTTTTAATTTGAAGATAAGGCTTGCACATATAAACATTAATAAAATTTTAAAAACTACAATAAAAAAAAAGGTGACGAACTAGAGAACTAACTTAGAGTAGAATAAATTATTGAACCACCGTAGTTTTTTTTTATTTCAAGTTGAATTTAATCGTAAAGTTTTTTAGATTTTTTTTTTTAAAGCGTAATATCTTATTTTTTTATTTAAATTTGAGGGAAATTCAGACGTATTTTTATCACAAATGTGTATAACCTCCAACAAATGATTAAAAAAATCATGAAAAAACTCAAAGTTCTGAATGCTTAAAGGTCAAATGTTCGAAATCTTATAATAAAGTATAAAAATTGACAAATCTCCCAAACTATAAAACTTTAGTTAGGGAAAGTAAGATCCAATAATTAGCAAATGACCTCTTCTATGTGTGAATTTGCTATGACGGGTTCAGTTCCAGTCACCTATGTGTATTTTTTTTTTTTACCCATTTTGTCAAAAAATACTGCTTATATTTAACTTAAATGTTACTTTTTCTATGCAACCAGCCTAAACCTACTTCATTTGTGATTGAAATTTCGTATTTTTAACTTTATTATATTATCAATATTCAGTACTTCTTTATATAGAATTTTACTTTTTTAAATGCAACTTCTGTTTTAAGCCATACTTGAGGTCACGGGTTCCATCCTGATATTTTATTTCCACCTTGCTATTTTCTTATTTAAATAATGCAATAAAATAAATAAACAAAAATGGCAAACTGTATGCCTCGGTAAGTTCTGGCACTGTTCCCAATTAAATAGAAGTTGTGTTGACACGAATTCTCTACTGCAGGGGTGGCCAACTTAATCTGACCCAAGATCTATTTTTCACTGTTCAGAGTCCGTGCAATCTACCAATCATTTAATCAGAGTTTAATAATTAACTTTACTTTATATTTAATTGAAACTTTTTCGTCCTAAAACGCATGTTATATGATTAGATTAATTAAATAAATTACGCAATTTTTAAAATTCGTTTACTGTGTGGAAAAACACTGGACAAAATCAAAAACAATTATGAGTAACAACTTAGTGTGAGCATCTTTCACTAGGGTGGCAGTCATGTTTCTAGTTAGAGATTGTCAACTTTAAAAAATCAAACGTATGAGCGTCTATCATGCGAGCAGTGCTTACTTTTCATTTGTTTTGAATATGAAAATGTCGATTCTTATAAATATGCTTCACCAAAACACGAGCGCAATTATTCGGCATATTTTTTAAAACAAGAATTATTTCCGTTGGAAACTAATGTCTAGAAATCTACACCAGAGCCTAACCATGCTTTCAGAAATATAGTCCGTTTGAAACATCTCTGCAATTTTACGGAACGCTTTGCGAGCATCCTTAATATTGTTATAAATTATTATTTAATGGATACCCAACTGATGAATTCGACAGACCGCTTAAATTCTTAGCCGTTTTGCGATCGACCGGCCTAATAGCCGCGATCGACCGGTTGGTCACCGCTGCTCGACTGGATTATTCAGACGAGGTTTAAAATACTTACAGGTCTTTGACAGGCAAACGAAATGCAATGATCTCAAGTTACTAACAAGTGCTTTCGTTTTAATTAAACTGATAGAATAAGAACGAAAGCAAAAAGATAACCGCACATTATGAGTGTGGAAAGTTATCCTTATTGCTTTTTATATTTCTTTTAATAATTGTAAACCTATTATTTAAAAACAACAAGGAAATCATAGTTTGCTAGATAGCCAGCAACCTTACATAATATATTACGAACTTAATATCAAATAACGTTTACATCACGATATAATAAGAAAAACACGCGAATATTCATGTGAAGTTAAAAAAATATTCAAAGCGCACCCGGGCTAATGGCAAACTAACATTCATTCGCAAAACCAAAAGCACAGCTTAAAATTCACTCTCTTGTGCCATTGATGGCGTTTTAAGTTACTTGAGTAGTAGGAATTTAAGTTTTAAATAAATATGTTATTAATATCAAAAATTGAATTTTTACTCACGATATTTGTATCAAAAGTGGACATTCCAAATATTATTTGCCATTAAGTGTCATGGTGGCCATTATTTTGTCATACTTTGACAGTTCAAAATCAACCGCCGTAGTGAGAGTGATTTTGTCATTTTTAGGGCTTAAAGAGAGCGTGTAATGTACATTGCACCACGTTGGGCGCCATTGTCATACTGAGATGCATTGGATATTTGCTACCGCGTCACTGCATCATAAGTGTTACTTGTAAAAATATAATACAAAAATGTATTTCTATGCATCGAACATAAATTCCCTTCATATATTTAAATTATTTCACAAATCACAATGGTTTAGTGAGAAAGTTCTGCGCTACGGGAATTCAAGTACAAAAAAATTTTTTTAGACCCGGAAAAAAAATTAAAAATTAATTGTGTGGTGAAGTTTCACTAAAATGTATAAAATAATTTAAATGATCGACTTTAAAAGACATCTCAAGTTTTCCTAAATCGACTGATGATAGATGTCGTAATAGATTTCCGGTTTCCGGGAAGCCATCCCACCAATCAAGACAACTTACCGAAGAGAAGTTTAGACGTCACTGGCGGAGAAATATAAAAAAAACAAAACATTAAAAAATCGTAGCAATTATAATACGATGCGTAAAAACAGTAACAATAAAAATTTCGTCGTAGTTTGGTAGTCAATTTATTAATTTAAAAAAATCATTGTGTCACTATGATTTCATGAATTTTAATAAATAGTTTTTGCTTTTAAGGCCACATAAATATTTTCAACATGAAAGTAAAAATATTCAGGTACATTGAAAACAATTTTAAGCTTCTGCCATTATAATCGATTACATTTATTCATTTTTGAAGCTTGTATTATTTTAGCACATAAATGATCTCTAAACACATTAGCTTAAAAGCGTTTTATAATTTTCATGAAATAACGTGACATTAAAAAAAGGGTAAAGTATGCAAAATATACTTATAAATTAAATATACACTACACTGAATTTTGTTTATATATTTTCTTTAATAAGTAATTAAACGTATTTTTAAATACCGTATGAACAAACTATGAAAAAAATCGATACTTTATCTCACCAAAAATTATATTCTCGCGATATTTGTAAGAAAATTATATTTTTTATTTAACTTTGGTGGATTTATGTCATTATTATCTATCGCGCAGGTGCGATTTATTTTTAAAATTACCCTTATCAAAATGTTTGAAAAAACGAATCCAGACTTTGGCCTTTTCAAATCCAAGCAACAGAAATAACTGGCAACAATTAATCACCAAAAAAAATTACCTACCTAAGCATCTTTCTTTCCCTAAGCCAAAATACATTTCTCTTTTTTATTAGTTTGCCCTTATTTATTTGCTAGATTTTCTCGCGTTTTCAGATAGACATTTATTTATTTGAAAACATCGCGAATGATTCACGCGTTCGGGTTGTGGTAAATTCCTAAAAAAATATCCAGAATTTTCCGTTGAAATCATTTTCAACGAATGAAGACCTATTTTTACTATTATAATATGGAAGAAGACACGTAGAGTTAACTTTTTTGCAGGGTATTAAGGAATATTTGTTCTATTTAGTATTTTTCATTTATTTATTTAAAAAAAGCAAATTCGTTAGTGAAAAAATAATACATAATTCTTAAAACGGATATGCGGTCTGAATCTTCTTCAAACAAACGTATTTTTTCCCTGGATTATGGCACAAAAGCAATTATTTTTTTCGCACTATGGATATTTCTCATTGGCGAGTCGCATCCTTTTTAATAAATTATATTTCATAAGAGCTAGAATCATGAAAAAGCCCTTAAAAGGGTCTAGTTTTATCTGCCGTCTTAGGACCTACAATATACAAATATGACAAATATTTTTTCAAAAAGCAAAACTTTTAATACAAAAATATTTTTTTCTGATACTCTTTCTTTAAAAAATGAACAAAATCGGTTCAGTTTCGGGGAGCGGACAAAACGCGCACACGAGATTTTGATTTTATCGATTTTAGTTAGGCATAATCAGTTTGAAGTACAGTTACCATTTTCGCACAGTATACGGGTAGGCATCTGCCAGAGAGTGACAGAAAAAAATTAAATACCTGTACATCAAACCGCTCTTTGACCGCATATCCTTTTGATGAACTGTTATTTTATTTTTATTTGTTTATTTATTTATTTATTAACACCTTTTATCAAAATAAAATTTTACGTTCACTTTGCCTAGCTTACAAGGGTACCATACCCCGTTCCAAGCTAGGCAATTACATTTTAATATATGATAATAGTTAACAAATTAATAGAGAGCACAGACAAATAAAATATCAACTTATTCGTATACACATTTTGACATGCACACATGCACATATATACACATATATAAATATATATATATATATATATATGTGTATACACACATATATACACACACATACATACACCCATGCGCATACACATACATACATTCATAAAAACATAGACAATTTATTTATGCGAAACTTCATGGTTGCCATCTATAAATATATTTTTTAAAAAGAATCCTTATTTTATATTTTATTTTCGACATCCAGTAACAATCTCCAATCCGTGGCATGCATCAACTTTTCTGACTCCCTACGACCAATATCATGAAAGAGCGAGGTCAACACCTTCCGCAACTTGACAACACTCCCGTCTTTCCACGATTCTGGCAAAAGGTTATGGACCTTTTTGCCTGCGTAATAGTGTTGTCTCGATGCCAGAACAGTGTTGACCCCTTCACTTAGTATCAGATCCCTATTTGAGTATCTTGTATTATGGTTGAGGTTGACGCTTGGGTAAATGTCTCTATTTGTGTGTGTAACCACTACCGTTCTCAAAATATACTGTTGAATAATATTTCAGTACTCTGAATTCTTTGAAGAGCAAGTCACTTGGATAACGAAATGTTTTATTTAAAATTACTATTTAAAAATCTTACTAATTTTTTTATTTGTGCAAGCAATTTTTTGACTGACAACGATGTCCTCCATTTCCGGGTGGATGTAAAAAACCCTATAATTTTGTTTGTGAAATAAGACCAGAACCCTGGATGACTGTTTTCGAATCAACGGCTACACTCAGGTGAAAATTCGGAAAAAATAAAACGAGTGAAGATATCTGGGTGTTTTTTATTGCACGAAAGATAAAGAGATTACGCTTCATGTGCCAGTCTAGGAACAATAAAATGTCGCATAATCGAACCATCTTTAAAATCAATATTTCACGTCCACCCTGCGAATCGAAACCAGGACTTTAAGCATAATAAGCGAATGCGCCAACCATCAAACCACGATGAGGACTTTTCTCCACTTGATTTAACTTACGATTTTTATCTGAAAGCAGCCATCGAGTCGAAAACGTTCGTCTATGGCTTCGATCACATTGAAAAGTTAACAGAATGGTCTTGAATTATTTAGACATTAATTTTTATTTAAAACATGTTTAATTTCATGTTACTGGAGAAGATCCTTTTAATTTTTATACGAATATTCACATTTTCGTTACAAAAAAAAAAACGAAAATCACTAATAAAATTTATTGCAGCAGAAGAGAATACAAATGTCTGGGCAGTAACAGAGCTTTCAACCTGTCATTGGCTAGTAATAGTGCCCACTTAACACACTGTGTAACATTCACTATCTTGCATTTATTTTCGATTTTCGAAAAATTTACTTTTGTGGACAAAAAGAGCCGAAACCTTTATTTTTGTGGATGAGACTCATCCGGCAGAAATATTTCAGCCCTTTTACTTCAGAAAAGTTGACCGATCGAAGGTTTAAGGAAAAATGGACGTTTAAACAAAGACAGAATGGCGAATGCTACACATCCTCATAAAGTGGCCTCTGAAACCAGCCAATGGCAGGTCGTAAGCCCTGTAAATGCCTGGATTTCCATGTACCGTTTTTAAAAATATTTCACCTCTGCTAAAATAAAGTTCAATCTTAATATCTGAGTAGGAAGTGGAATCCACCTTAGTTTACAGACATTTGGATAAACTCAAAATATTGTTAAAAATATGTTTACTTCCCATTGTGATCAGAGCCCTGGGTTTTGTTTAACTTAACATACAGAACTAAATTAGTAAAAAGAAAGAATAAATTGAAGTGAAACTTCAACTATTAGGATTAATAATGCAAGACGTTATCGCATGAAAACTTAAGCTTAAACATGTCCAGCAAAGTTAATCGCTTTGTTGAAGAAGCGCGGCGGCTGCCAGCGTCATGTTATAATTATAAATAATATAATTATAACATCTCATTTATTTTTTACATCTAGCAATCCTGATGACTGGAGTTTGAATAAGCGAAGTTCTACTGTACTTTGTAAATAAATACCTACCTACCTACCAGTGACGAATGATGATTTTATTTACAGGTAAGCTATAAAAAAATATCATGTATTTGTACCTACATAGGAGATATTTAATATAATGTAAGTAATTTATACTATAAATTGATATTTTTCTGTGGTTCTGTGTGATACAACAACTCTCATCCGTGAAATCAACTCAAACGATAAAAATTCGTGATATATTATATTATATAGATATAATCCATTATTTTAATTTATAATTCATTAAAAAATAAATAATAAATACCACTATGAATTCAGTCGATATTAGGTATTCAACTGATATGTCAATTGGCCGAATTGTTCTAGTAATTAATAGTGCTAAAAACGGCTGAGTAGAGCGCTATATGTTGTGCAATATGACGCATGAAAGTAATTATGGTCTTATGTCAAAAGTACTATCTCAAAGAAAAATAGTCCTTAAGAAATACTGTTTTAAATACTGTTTTCCAAATCAATAATCTTTAAATAATTTGTGTAATCTGCAAGTTTAATCTAGGAGAAAAAACCCGCACTGGGGATAATACATTCAAAATATAGTTTACTTATTTGTATGAAAAAATAAACTGGAATAATCGGCTAGTTTTTTGGCTCACCGCAGGCGCTGGGCGCGCTTTATTAAAATTTATATTTATATTAGGATAAAAATACAAACGGTGGAAATGATTTAAATTGTTTTTCTGCAATTTAAGTTACAATTAAACATTATTATGGTTAGTCAAATATAATGGTAAGCTGTGCATAATCGCTTCTATACACGGTTCGCCCCTGCTACCTACTTCATAAAAAAGCATTGATAGAAACGAGGATTTTAATTACAGACTGGAGATAACAAGAAACGGGAATTCTCATAAATAAAAAAATCTTAAAGTTCCTTTGTACTTTGTGTGCGATTTGAAACAGTTTTTGTTTCAACAGGGCAACGAACAAAGCTCAATTTCAATATATAATAGACTACTTCTTGGCAGCTCATTTTAATCTTCAGCTCAACTTTCTTAACAATTTTTTTATTATCTTTTGAAAATAAAACTATTCTCTGGACCAGTACTTTGAAGGAACTTAATCTGGTTCGAAGGACCACTTTTGTAAAGGTTTCTTCTTACATCGCTATTGCTGTTGCTGTGGATTGTAATGAAAAGGGTTGCTTCTCCGTAGAAATGTATTCTTAAAAGATTAAAGTTTAACAAATTACAACAGGAATGAAGAATACCTCGCTATACTTGTTATTCCTTCTTTATTTTTTCTTTTTTCTCTGCTGCATTGGCATGTTTTTATACTTTTAAACTACTTTTAATTACTTATATTATATATATGTTAATAAAATCAATATATTGCTGCTCTTACTATAATGTGTCATTAATTTTGAAGATGTTTTTTAAATTGACCTAAATTTATTGTCTTATATTTCACTTAAAGATTCTTCTCATTGTTTCATTGAATCCCTTAAAATAAATATGTGTATATTTATGTTTTCCTTTTTTAAAAAAATGTTATTACTATTTTATTTTATTTTTACATCTGACCATGTTTTTCATTCTTTATTTCCATTCTTAATTTTTAATTACTCTTACAAATTTTCTTCATTTTTAATATTATTTCCATTTGTAAATACTCACTACAAACTACAAACTTTGAAATATCTTTTTTTCACTTAAATTTAAATTTTTAAATAACTTTCATTTATGTTTTTCTTTTTCCTTCTCTTTTTTATACTTTCATAACTAACCTTACATATAATTGCTTTTTAATATGGAAACTTCACTGGTCCATTAAAATTAAGTCTAATTGTGTAAAATATTAAACTTTGTAAGTGTACTGTATGTTTCCTGGATAAATTTTTTTTTTTAAATTTTTTTTTAAAAATAAAATAAAAATAAATAAATACCTTGAAGAAGGCATTTACGAGGCTAATGCCCCGTCAATGGCTGGTTTAAGTGACCACTTTTCACACTGTGTAACATTCACTACTTTGCCTATGTTTGAGCATCCATATTCCTTCATTTCTTCTATTTCTTGATTTGAGTGAAGTTAAAGAACTGAAACCTTTATTATTGTGAAGAGATTTCTCTGACTGAATTATTTCACATCCTAAACAACGCCTGAAAACAATTTTTCAATATTTAAACTTCTTCGTGGACCAGTTGCTTATAATACAATATTTGAGTTTGTCCAAATGTTTGTAGACAATAGACTGGATTTCAGCCCCTCGGGAGTCATTATGATTAAAATATAGGCAAAATGGTGAATGTTATACAGTGTGTAAAGTGGCCACTTACACCAGCCACTGACAGGTTATAAGCCCTGTAAATGCCTGGATTCCTTATTCACTATTTTAAGGTATTCTTCATCCCTGTTGTAATTTGTTAATCTTAATTACTCCCGAGGGGGTGAAATCCAGTCTTCTGTCTACAAATATTTGGACAAATTTAAATATTGTATTAAAGTTTACGTCATGCGGAATGCTTGGACCCGCAAAAATAGGTACTGATGGACCAGACTGTTGTTTCGGGAGCTAGGCAAACAAGAAAGAGGCAAGATAAAAAGAAATAGATCCTGTTTTACTGCCTTCATAGCCTTATATACTCTGTAATCAATATATGCATCTAATGCAATGCAAACTACCCACGGAGAAAACAATTTAATAGAGATTCTAAAAGGAAATTTAGAATACTGATTTTTTACAGCGTTCTTTAATTTAACAACTTCTGTGGTGAAACTGTACAGTGGGATTTCCATTTTAGTGTAATTTGTGTCCTGACGAAGATACGAGTACGTTTTGAAACCTGTAGACATAGAAAAGTCAGTATGTGGTTACATACAAATATTTATTAAGATTTATTAAAATGTTTGACGATCAAAACAAAAGTATGTTTATTAAACAATATTTTAAGATTTCACTCCTTAGGGACTAATTAAAATTACAATTTACTGCAAGAGAGAAGGAATAACATTTTTGAGACGGGAATAGAAGTCTAGGCGTTTACAAAGCTTGTTCATTAGCTGGTTTAAAAGCCGCTTTACACACTGTATACCATTCACCATTCTGTCTCTATTTAAAAAAAAATGGATCTTTTAGCCCGTTCCAATATATGATAGTAAAGCAAAGTATTATTTACATGCACAGTTTTTCAGGGCCATACCGCAAAACTTAAGAAGAACATTTTTTACGATGTTTTTTTTTAAAAATGGAATTTTTACCATTTGACCGACGCGACGAAGCGATACGCACCAGACGCGGACTATGTAAGCGGCTGGGTAAGGGTTTGTGGAAGGGATGCTAGTCTAAGATATTAAGGTTTTTATCTACATTCAAATTATAGTACTGAATATTTTTCATTTAAAAAAATTGTTATTGAAAAAAATTTGTGGATTTAAAAAAAAATTACTACGAAGAATTTTCCTCTGAAGTTTCGCGGTCTGGCCCTAAAACATGCTGTATATCTTCTGTTCTAGCAAACCCAATTTTATGAGTAAGAACGTGCTTTTAGGGGGCCTTTTGATAACACTTAAACGATGGTACTTTTTATATTTGAAGTGCGCCATTATTCCTCAACATTTCCTCAATAACTCTTGATTATCCGTTTTTATACTAAAAAGAAATAAAAAAGCGTACTTAACCTCTTCATGCGTTTTTACCTGTTGCCATTTTTCCACAAATCCGATACTTTTATCCGCTATCCCAATTTATCCTACGGCCTAGTCACATACATTTGTCTCAGTCAATCGTCAAACGTTTGTCGGATGTGCAGAAGGGTTAGGCAGACAGCTTTAGGACGGCTGCACAATAGACGGAAGCGAATGGAAATAGAATGTTCTAGTCGCAAATCTTACGACAATCGGTAACGCGATATGTTCAACGATTTAACACAGTGCCAGTTTATATATTATTATGACAATATGTTAACTCCACATGCAATGAAGTTATCTTGACTCTTGACTTTGGAATGACATAATTATCGTGTGGTGAAAATTAATATATTATCTACTACAACTACTACCATTACGCCATTTCCTCGTAGGGGTAGGCAGAGAGCACGTCTATCCTGGCATACATTTCTAGCTTCTTCTACATTCACACACCTTGTCATGCATACCCTTCGGTTCTGCCTGCTTTTGACATGACTAGACTTAAGATTTTGATTTATCTGATCATACCACGTCTTCCTTGGTTGTCCTTATCTCACATTACCATTCATTTTCACCATATATACTATTTTACCATTCTTTTGTCATCCATTCGTTCTACATGACCAAACCATCTCAGAGACTTTTATTTCATCATCGATTTACGCTCGACAGCCCTGGGTGAGCCTTGGCTGAATCCAGGAGTCTCCTCAACTCTTGCCGGTCTGCTGCCCTTCCTCTCCAGTTCCTTACTTCCAACATTGTCATATCTGCGCTGATGCAGTCCATCCATCGCATTTTGAGCCTTCCTGGTCTTCGTCGGCCTTGTGGCACAGAGAGAGTTAGGCGTTCTATTGGGTTTTTGTCGTCCATTCTAATTATATGGCCAGCCCACCTCAAGCGTCCCACCTTTATGGAGGTGATTACATCGGGCGCTCGGAATATATCGTATAGCTCTTTATTGTAGCAACGACGCCAATGGTTGCTTTCTCTTACAAGGCCATAGATAACTCTGAGGATTCTTTTTTCAAAAGCTGCAATGGTTCCCACAATATTATTTGTCATTACCTAGTTTTCGGAGGCATATTTCAGGATTAGTTTAATCAGAGGTTTGTACAGTATTATTTAAGTATTTTTTCGTACTAGTTTGGACCGTAATTGTTCTTAATCTTTCTTAAAGACCCTTTCTTGATCTTATCAATTATACCTGACTCAGATCTACACTCTCGCTTGATTTTATCATACATATTGACCGCATTTACTCGTCTTTCATCCTTCCTCTGCCAGTTCCATGTACCATCGAGTTATTTTAAACGACGTGATGTAAAGGAATCGAATATCAAATAACTTAGGACAGTGACTAGATTCTGCACAATACATTTGTATTTTTTTAAAAACGGTATTTTTTTAAAATTTCATTTTACGTTTTTTCAGTACTTTATTTGTCAATTCCTATTTTTGGTTGCTAAAGCTAGGTATATAAAATACATTCAATCATTATTTATAACTGTCTCAATATGTTTTACGTTGTGAAGTATTTATATGGAAAATAAGTACACGTACTTGAGAAATAATAAAAAGTGAATCAAAAACATCGCACTCCAAAAGCAACAGTGACAAAATAAATTTTGAAGTATATATTTGTAGCATATATTTTGTTTGTAGAATTGGAGTATGTAGTTATTGTAGTATGTATTGTAGTAATATTTTTGTACTTTATATTTATATAGTATTCCGTGTGAGCAATAACATTTATTAAAATCAATACGATTTAGGATAAACTTGTTTAACTCGTTTATTCGTTTTAAAGTATAAACTCCTGATCTGTCCATAAAAATTTTACAAGATATTTAAAAAATAGTGCAAGTAACATAATACGAATCTAGTCAATCTTAAATGTCTTTAAAGGCAACATGTATAACTAAGAATGTTAATTTACCGTTCAATCATAATTTATCAACTTTATATTGAAAATTAAGTTCAGGAATCAACACAATAAATTCGTTCAATTACTATTTAGTTTTTGAATTTTAAATACTATAAATACAAATAAATTAATGAAACATGGAAACAAAATATAGCAGTCATCCTAAAATTAGAAAATCGTGTTGGTTAACAATTTGTTCTAGAAGGTAAGAAAGGGTATACAAGAATATGCTTTTCATGAATAATACGTATTATTTTTACTACACCCACTTATCGTGTAAGTTTTAGGCAACAATAGTTTTAGGGGTCTATCAGGTCCAGCCACTTGAATTTTACAGGCATAATTTAACCATGGTTGAACTGCAAGTATCAGGAGGTTCCTTGTACTATCGTTTTTTGTCTGAAATTTACGAATCCTGAACAGTGAATATACTAACTCTGAGACCACAAGACTTGTTCTTACAAGCACAGCACAAAATACCTAAACCAGCAAGAAATATCACATTTTATTTATTTGATATTACTTGTAATTGAACATGAATCTTCTCAGCGGAAAATCATTGTTTTCGGCTATTGCAATCGTCAAATCAGATTAAAATGAGAATGTTTAAGTTTTTAAAAATATTTTTCTTTATTGACGATTGTGAAACTGCCTTTAGACTCATTTTAGTTCATTTCCCGCCCTTTCCCGTCGTTATGGTTCCTTTTTCTAGAATTTTCCCGCGGGTATTCAGTCTGTATAGAAAGGTGTGACCTTTTCAGGACCGATTTGGTATTTACACTTGCCAGGAGATATATAATCAGGCGGGAAAACACTTCCTGCCATCAGCTCTGTTGTCACAGAGATGACAGAGTAAGTTATTCAGGAAGAGACAAATTTTGATATTTATCAAAAATATTTTGAGATGTCTAAATGGAAAAAATGAAAAATATCAAAACGCAATGAAGTCATTCATTAACAGCCAAATGTGAACCAAGTATTTTTACAGTTATTTACTAGGAAAAAGACAATAGATCCTGTTTACTGCACACCAAAATAAAACAGGGACGAGTTTGAGAATATCGTCTATTGTCTTGTTAACCTTAATAATAAGTTAAGGAATGGTATCTTTGTTTAGTTTTTATATTTAACTTTTTGTGCTGTTACATGTTCACTTAATTGCCATACTTACTAGTTCTTTGCACAATGTATTATTATCGCGTTTCTTAAAATTATTTTTATTATTAACTTTTTAAAATCATTCTTATGTTGTTGAAATTCCATTTGTCGATGCGTTTTGAAGCTGCAATACTTTTTGTGATGTTAGCTATCATATTATTTTTATCATATTATGTAAATGTTATCAACTATCAAATATCTAAATTTAGTAAATAAGGTCTAGAATTTCAACCGTCCATACGCTCAGTAGCTGCAAGACTTGTTGTTATCTAAATTCTAATTTTTTAAATTTGCTTTTTATTTCGTTTTTAAAATATCACTTAAACTCTAAACTTTATTGTCAAATAAAAAAATTAAAATAAAAATGTAAATAGGGGCTAGATTTCTTATTGTTCATGCGCTCTGTAGCTGCAAGACGTTCTGTTATCTGGCTCATATTTATCATAATTGTAATATATCATAATTCGAGACGAGGAAATAGAATCCCAACCGTCCATGCGCTCTGTAGCAGCAGGACGTGTTGGGATATTTATTTATTTTACAGCGCCCTTCAGGTGATTTTCACAAAAATTATCCAAACATTATTATTATTAAAAGATATATTTATAATTTGTTTTTTTAAATAAATTAAATTTGATGCTTTTGCCAATGTCATGTTAAATAATTTCATAAACAAACTGGTTTATAGTACGAAACCAGGTCCAACCGTCGGGTCCGTCATATTCCGCAGCGCGGGGGAGTATGTTCGGATTCATTTTCTTTTATTCAAGTTTCAAGCCCTTCCTTTGATTTCGGTGGTCCTTGTTTTGAATCCCAATGTACCTACTCCTCCCTGACGGCGAGTCAAGAAAGCAACGCGTGACAACACAACGAAAACCGTACCGCGAGCATGACAGTGATTTCGAATCACCAACATACAAGAAAACGTGCAAAGCGACCAGTGCAAACGATAACGGTCTCTCTGGACCAGTGCCAAAGGGAGGAAACCGTAAGTCCTTACTCTTTTCATTAATTCCAGGATTGACACTCAAAACCATAACGTCAATTAGTTTACCTAAAATCAAACGTTCCCTGTTTTATTCGAACACGCGTATCGCGAGAGGGCAGGCCGTGTTTACAGTCCCGAGGTCGAAGGTATCGAGCATCCAACATTTGGTAATCCAACAGTATCGAGCATCCAACATTTGGTAATCCAACATAGGTAAGTCTTACAGTTCCAAGAAAGTTTACTCCTTTTTTGTTTAAAAACTAAAAAGCAAAATCCCAATTAAAAATGAACATCTAAAATTTCAGACCAATAATGACATAATATGGCTTTAAAGCAAAGGCAGACAAAGTCAGAACTATGATTATGTAGAATAATTATTATTAAAATGATTTTGATTATATAAGAATGACTGATAGTTATATTATTTTAGGACGTTGACTTGAGAGTAATCATCGAGTCGAAAACACACGTCCGGGTTTTAGGTTCTATTTTACGCATTTATTTTCAATTCTGTAAGTATTACTGATCAGTGATATCCTTTTTTTTAAATAAAAAAAAATACCAACGTTCTTATAATTTAATGTAGTTTGGCAGAAAGTGGGCCAGTCCACAGTTTTGAAAAAAAAAATAGATATTGGAGTATAAAGCGCAGTATGGTCTATTCTATATTTTACTAAAAACAGGCACGTCATTTTCATACAAAAAACTGTCGTAATCACCTTCTGAAAATAGTATTGATCACAAAAACGGCATTTCTCAATTTGTAGAAAACACCCACAGTACTAGAAAAATCTGACAGTTTAGATGCTGGTGGGAAGATTAATGTCTCCAGAAATCTAGTTCTCTTAAATAAATTAAAGTGGATAAATACATGAAAATATTTTCATTTTATAAATTCATTATTTTTAACAAACCTGTAATAAAATAAAAAAGTTTTAATACGTAATGTCGCCTCAAACATTTTGAGTTTGAATGGGGTATCATTCAATATTAGATGTGTCTGTTTTCTCCAAAATGCATATTTTTGGTTTTGTGATCAGTCAGACTTATAAAAATCATACAAATTCCTTTCTCAAATAATTAAATTATTTTCTTAAATGAATTAAGTGGTTCTTTACATTTAAGTAACCAAATATAAATAAAGTTATAAAATAATACGTTTAATACATAATGACACAACATATCAGAGTTTTACTAGAGCTGGCTGTTTCCTGCAAAATGTACATCTTTGATTGTGTGGCCAGCCAGACTTCAAAAATCATTAAAACTGGTCAAATTCATGATAAAATTCATTTTTTCACTAAAAAACCAATGAATGAATAACTTATTATTTTTAAAGTAAGAAACATTTCAACCGCTGCGAAGATTGGATTATTTACTCTTTTCACAAAAGTGTTATTATCTCAGTTTCACTTTTCTATGGTAAGCTGCTTTTTGCATAAATACGTTCAATTTACCCAAATATTTCAATTTCAGTGGCCATTTTCAACGAGTTGTAAATACTTCTCTATTAGAAAATGAAAATCAAGTTGAGGTACAGTGGGGTTCGAACCTCAGACCTTTGATCCGTGAGTTCGCGACCTAGCCATGGGACCAGAACCCGATTCTTATCTAATCCTCCGCGTAAAAAAAACGTCAGGAATACGCTGTAATCGTAGTACAAATTCAGTGCCCTATGCACCAATGATGTCGGCCCCGTGGTGTATTGGTCAGCACGTTTGCCTACCATGTAAGAGGTCTCGGGTTCGATTCCCGACATGGTTGATATGAAATATTTATTTAAAAGGGTGTTTTACAATATAATATTTCACAGTCCCTGAAGTGGTGCTTGAAGAGTAATACTGATCATCTTACCTTCATGTAACAAAAATGATTAAGATACGCTGCAATTGGTGTACCAATACAGTGCCCAATGCACCATTAGGAGTGAAAAAGGAATGATGATCCATCAATGGGTGCGGATATGGAAATTATGATGACCGGAACATCAATCTATTGACATTGACGAAAAGGAAAATGATTATCAATTAAAATTCTGTCAAAATAATGAAACCATCGGATTATGTACTAAAAGTCAATAATTGTATTTAGTTACTAATTCATTATCAAATGATATCATGTTTTGCTGATGAAATAATAAAACACTTGAAAACCGACTTTTCAATTAGCTGTGAGAGTAATTTCGATTTATATTGGGACATTTTAATAATCAATACGAACAATTTGTTATTACTTACTAAATTGATTGAGTTATATAAAGTTGCCTAGTTGTGTTATTAATTAATCTTCAAGAAAAAAATATTATGTTTGACAATGATAATGTTTGACAGAGTTAATTAAATAAGTTAGTTGTTTTATCAATATCATGAAAACCAACCCATCTTTAGAATAAATACTAAAACTTAAACATTGACAAAAGAACAACAATCGTGTTCTGAAACCGGTCGGCATATTAAATTATATTTTAGTGATTTTAAATTATTATAATATACTTCTCATATTTTCTGTAATTTTTATATTTTTAGGTCATATGACAAATTGGTATTTTATATCTAAAATATGTATTGCAAGTTATTGTTAATTTGTTCATTAATATACTTTACACGTTACTACGCATTATTGTTTAATTATAAAGGTATTTATTAGATATGATTAATTATTTTTACTAACATATCATCAACATGTAATTGGCTTATTTGTTATTTGTTTTGTTATATAAATATGATATAATATAGCTGTTGGTTATCCAAATAAATAAAATAAAAAAAGTAATAAAAATTAAAAATAACATAAATGCAGAACATTTTAGAGATGGAAATATGGAAGACTAGGCATTGACAGAGCGCACGACTTTCCATTGGCTGGTTGGTTTCAATGGCCATTTAACACACTGTAACATTCACTATTTTGTCTGAACATCTATATTTCTTCAATTATTTCATATGTGGAATTTTGTGAAGTTAAAGAGCTGAAACCTTTATGCATTGGTACTTTTATTTTATTGAATTATTATATTTTAATTTCTACTGTCAAAATTAATTGCTAAATTAAATTATGAAATTATAACTAATTAAATTTTAATTTTAGATACATAATCTTAATTTAGCTACATCATGGGTCTTACTTATAAACCTGGTATAAAGTTACGCCTAGGGCTAGTGGTAGAATAATGATTGGAATACCATCCTTATTTTACCACTGTAATAAGGATGGTATTCCTATCCGTATTCTACCACTGTGCCTATGCGTAACTTTATACTAGGTTTATAAATAAGACCCCATGTTATATTTTTTGGTGGGTATAAATTTTAACTATGTATTTTGTATTTGATGTGTCCTAATACGAGTGTTTATAAATGTACTGATTTTGATATGGACGAGTCCCGACTTAACACGGAATCCTCTAACAAGTCGGGACACAAAAATTAATAATAGTACTATAATAAAATTGCGTATAGTGTGTATTAATAAATAAATCAAATTCATCTGGTGGAATTATTTCACCCACTAGGCAGCTTCCGAAAATATTCAGACATGTTCTCCATTTCTGTTGTAATATTTTCATCTTAATAACTACGTAGGGGTGAAATCCAGTCTCTGTCTTCATCAATCATTAGGACAAAATAAAAATAGTATTGATTATTTTCTTGACTTTTTTAGTTGCTTTTTCCCAGTTGTATGGAATTGTATCGTTAATTTTGTAATAATTGTAACTAACGTGTTGTGAATGTACAAATAAATATGGTTTTAAAATAATTTACTTACCGCCGATGAATATGGAAGTGAATCTAGCCTATCTGTCTGCTCATTTTCATCGTTATTCAGTTTTAAATTCATATTGTATAAAAACAATCACTTTCAGTTTTAAAACAACAATTAAATACACATCACACTTCTGAAAAACTAGTAAATATTGTTTTCGTAAACATTCAGTCAAGTATTTATCGGCGCGTTACACGTTTTTCAATCAAAAACGAAACAAATAGATGATAAAATTCATTTCACGTATAATTATAACTCATTTTTATAAATATCTTTCATTCACAATAAAAGTAATTACGAATCTGACGCGGGACGCTTTTATAAACATATCACTCAAAAGGCGCGAAATGTTTTATTTTTGAAAGCTTTGCTCTCATTCCGGATTAATAATTCGATTTGACTCATATCAATCGAATGAAATATGACGGTCGATGTTCACACATTATTCTATTTTGAGAAAGAAGTACTAACTACGCACTGGTTTATTGTTTTACACTTAAAAATTATTGTTATGGCGACATTTTTCATTAGATATAAAACAATTGAATCGCGTTCGATTTGATGGCGCGATTTAGTACAGATTTCCCGCGTTCTCGGCGTGTAATAATGTTGGGAGCACAGAAGCGACTATGAACGAAGCGGCTACTGACCAATATAGTTTATACTGCTCCATGCCCCAGTGCAAATGGCTTCAGTAGGGTATCCACAGCAAATAAGACGTGCTGCGTTTTAATTATGACAGATTTATTCAGTCCGCACCTGCGGAAGTGTATTAAACGTTGCTAAATGCAAGCGTAAAAGTAACCTGCCAAATTCGCCGGGAGCAACGAATTCAAACTATTGTTTAGCTCCTTAAATACTTATGTATGAACTTAACTAATTTATATTCTAACTAACCCTGTCGGCGTAATATATAAGTGTGAAAGCACTAAAATTTAATGACATTATGAATCATAACGTAGGTATTTATTACACTTATTGTAAAGGGAATATTTTACAACTTAAAATGTCAGCACCAAAACACTACATATTTGTTTCGATTAAGATTAGATAATATCGATTTAATCCTCTGGAGTATTGGAATATTTTTGTGTAAAATTAAGAGCTTCTTACCGAAATTTGTTTTCTTTATTATCTATACTTTATATTTCTAAGAATTGTATTGTGAAATTCTCATTATTTATAATTGATTAGATTTAGTTTTTAAAAAATGTTGTTTTTTTATTGGTTGTATCAATTGTAATATCAAATAATAAAAAAAATCGTTGTGATTGCCATGGTAGTTTTTATAAAACCGAATTATAATATTTCTAGTTTTCTGCAAAATTCATACATCATATTATAAAATTCTGTTGCGAGAGGATGCCATATGGCATTGTGCTGCTCTCACAGTGACACCTTGAAAATCACTGATCTAATGTCGCGCCATCCATTAGCATAGCGATGAGGTACACTGGGGAGTTAGGGGGGGAATGCATGTAAAATTTGAAGCACGAAATCCGGTTTTTTGTGGTTATGGTCAGAAATTTTCGCTCAAATAGCAAAAAGCAAACGAGCAAACTGACTAACATGTCAAAGATGATTAAAATGTTCATCGATGAATTATAATGTTTGCTGTTTGCTCGGGGAAAGCAAAGAAAAATGTAAATTGTTTTTATTAAAATAATTTGGCAGAAAAATATTTTAATATATTCTTAACACTATGGCGTAGGATTCCAAAAAAAATGATATTAATACTTATTTTAATACATGTGCTACCTGGGGGACCCTAGATACCCCCCTCGGGTCCAGAAGAGGTTATTTCTTGATTTATTTATTTTCTTGATTTGACATGCCGGACCTGGGCCAAGCAATTTAAATCCTAACCCCCCCTTCACTCCAAAAGAGTACTGGGGGTTTCTATTTTTGATGGCGTCCTGAGATGGGTAACCCACAGTACTGGTTGTAGTTGCCGGGTCCGGGACCTATTGGTTTGCCCATCTTGGTATTTCTTAATTTATATTTTTATATGAAGTTACAGAGAATTTAGGGCCGAAAGAACACTTTTTTTGGGTTTTATTGTTTTTAATTTATTGCTTTACTAGCATTTTTTACATTTTTCACCTCCCTCACCAAACATGTCTGCGCAGAGTCACAGCACTTTGAACAATGACAAAGGTATTTTTTTCATTGCTGTAGTATATTCCGTGGTAATAAATATGAATGCGTATTATTATGAAATAAATTGATAAATCAAATAAAAATAAAACACCAAAACCATTTGTGATTAGGCAACCTACCGCACAATGCACAACTAGTACATCGCAAGACGAACGTAATAACAATTTCAACCAGTTTTTTAAACCAAGCATTGCCCCGTTAATGTAATTTGATATTGTCCTTTCATCAAAAGTCATATTCCACGTAGCTTTAAATACATTGTCCGAGTCGTTAAACTGCCTGGGCGAGAGTAAAGAGTGTGCAGACACGCATTGTTATGGTAGCAGTCGGAATCCAGGCCGTTCGAACGATCGGCTAGTCAACTGACTAGTAACTCGCTCGATTGTTGATTCAGTGACAGACCGAATAAATCAATTATTGGAAATTCACAGCCAATAGGTACGTGGAACGTACAAATCGAACAGTAAACTCAGTCACATCACTGCCAAACTTTATGTTACCCGGTGAAAACATAAAATTAACTATCGTAATTTGATTGTTTTCAAAATGGCCATTATATTAGTTGCGTTGATTTCGTTTTAAATCGATTTATCATTAACATTATTATTTCTTTATTTTTTTTATTTGAGAAAAAAAACGACAGTTTTGACATATATTGTATACAGAAAATAAGAATATATGTAAACGAAAATTGTGAAAACAGTCAAAATAAATTTTCCACAGTGATGTAAGTTATTGATTAAGTACATTATCGGCATCAAAATAAAAGCAATTTAACAATTAAGAAATGTTAGGCACTTAAAAGTTGCAAATAAAATAAAAACACCTAGATATATACAGTGATAAAAATAAAGTAAATATAAATAAGATAAATTTTAATTTAAATAATAAGAAAAGAAAAAAGATATATAAAAATAATGTAAAAGGTACAAAATATAATATTGAACATACAAGTACATACATAATTACTGACATCGTATAATTAAACAGGTGCACTGTCTATACAGAATATATATAAGGAATTTTCTGTATTTCATATAGGAGAGATGAAAAATGTCTGCGTGACCGGAGAGAACAGTATTATAATAATGACATGCTTTAAAGAAAAATACGTTTTTCCTTGGGTTAGTCCTAGGTACTGGCAAATTAAATGTAGTTATTGACATCCATTTTGCTGCGAAATTCATTAGTTTTATTTTGTAATAGTGTGCTTTCAAGTATTTTTATTTCGCTATATTTTGTTTGCATATTTTGATCTTTAGCATTGCGTAAAAGTCATGTTTACTCTCTTTGATGAACACTCATTACCTATCGTTTTTTAAGGGCTATTTGGTAATCTTGAGAGGTGTTTTTAATATATTAAAGTGCTTGGAAATACCTGTTTTTCATAGCAAAAACGCGGTTATACTCGTTCCTTCGCATTATATATTCACCTATTAATGAAAATGTTGTTGCCTTCGTACATATTAACCATCGAATGGCAATCTCAATTTATTTTATAGATTTTAGAGCTAAAACATACAAACTGCATTAATAGTTGAAAGGGGTAGTTAAATAAATAACAATCATAACTAACAACATTTCGGGAGGTGTTCAATAAACGAACTTTAATGTTTAGTCTATAAGGATTACCAATCCGTTAGAATACATGTATATACGAAGAAAAAGGCAGTAAACACATTAAATCTCTTAGAAGGAAGCTTAAGCATTCCCCAAAAAGCAATGAATCAAATAATACAATTTATTGACAAGAAGTATTCGTTGAAAAATTTTCAAAATTAAATATCGATCATGTGTTATAGGAGAGTGATCAGCCTTACGCTTCAGGGGCCAAGCCAGAGACTGTTAAATATTGCTTTGTAAAACGACTTCATAAACAAATTAATATTTGATGTAGAACCTCCCAGGAATCCAACTCAGGACCTCAAGCATGGTTGGCGAATACTCCAACCGCTACACAAATTACTCGCAGTAGTTCGCCTACCATGCTTGAGGCCCCAGGTTCGATTCGACGTAAAATATTTATTAAGAAGTGATTTTACACAGCATTATTTTACTGTCTCTGGATTGGCACCAGAAGAGTAAAACTAATCACCATATAACAAATTATTGAAATGCAATGCCCTATGAACCACTAAGTTTGGCTAGGGAAATAATACTGATATCATTAAAGTGCGAATACTTATTTTCGTTAGAAAAATATTATTACATAGTGAGTAAAAATTAATGAACATTTTTTAACTAACTAACTAACTAACTAACCATCACGCCATTTCCCAAGAGGGGTAGGCAGAGAGGATAGAACGCCACACCACTCTGTCCTGGCACACTTCCTTTGCTTCCTTCACATTCATACATCTTCTCATGCACCCACGTCGATTATTCCGACTTTTCACATGACTACTTTCAAGAATTTGTTGTACTTGATCATGCCATGTCTTTCTCGGCCTTCCTCGACTTCTACAACCAGACACATTCGCATCATAAATCTTTTTAGCCGTTCTTTCATCATTCATTCATATATTACTTATTTAAAAAATCACCGCTTGCCACTGCCGTGCAATTATTTCCACGTGCCTACACTTGTAGCAAGAAATTACCATTTTAAAGGCGTTTTATTCCCTAAATTAAAAAAAGGACATTTTTTACTCTTCAAACAGCCTGTATATTCCTTTCTGCGCAAAATACCAAAACAAGTACCTGCTTACAAAAAAAAACTCTTAACAGCTCTATTGTCACGCGTATAAACGAAGAGAACGATATTTTTAAGGAAAACGAGACATTCGTATGCATTTCCAACACATTGAGCACAGACAAGAAAGCTTCCTCTATTTACTCTATTATATTCGGCCCATATAAGTTTATATTCCTAAGCTGAAGAGTTTACTTGCCTGTAATAAAACACATTTAATATTAAAACTGTTGTAAAAGCAAGGAAACAGTAGATTTAAATACAAATTAGAAATAAGGGCGCGCTAACTTTAATTATTCTTATTTATTTATTAATATACACGACACGTAGTGCGTTACACTTTACAAAAAATATATATTGTGTAGAAATAAACACTTCAATACAGTAGATAAAAGAGGGGAAAAAAAAGCATATAAATTTTATATGTACTTACATATTATATCACAATAGTTTCCTTCAACGAACACGCTAACATATTGTGTAAAAAAAAAGTCATTATAAGGAATAAAAAATATTAAAAAAAAATAATAATAGAAAACATTAAAAGGAATATAAAAATTAAAAAGTACGAAAAATGTTTTATAATTTTTTAAGTTATTTAAAAAATAAAAAAAAACATTAGCAATAAAATATTATTTTAGTGTTTAGTTGAAGACCTTGTTATAAAAACATCAAATGTCACAAACCAATCATTTTTCGGGAGAGTGTTTAAACTGAATACCATGGTTTTACAATTGTTTTTTATATGTTTTAATAAAATAAAATCATAGACATAATTTAAGTGAACTGAATAGAAATGAAATGATAAATTAATAAATATTGTATCTTTATTTGAATATTATTAGGGAAACATTACCCATCTTTAGACAATTTTTGAAACTTTATGGTTTAAAGTGCTAACTAAACATAAAAATAGCAGTTTTCAAAAACGGGTATAGTAGTTGAACTCTCCATATTTAGATTTGCGAAAGTATTCCGTACATACTGCTAAAACCCCGTGTAAAATAATATCCAGAACTTCTTTGAACTTTACCTTCAAACAATGAGTGGTACAAATGTCAATTAAAGGATAGTTTATGTTTTTTCATACAAATGAATTTGTGGACAAATTTTATTTGTTGGTACCTATGACATTTTTTGAAATATTTGGTATAAATTATTGTATGGACGCATAGACAGAGAATAATAAAATCCAATAATATCCTTTTGGAAAATTTTGGACACTTAGTGATTTTAGAACGAGGTTTTCAATTGTCAATTTAATATTCTCAAGTTTTATATAGCTATTTATATTAATACGAGCTGAACCCGGCAATGGCTTTGTTTCTGCAAAATTTGAGTACATTCTCGTTTATATATTTTATATTAATATAATCTAAAGTTTGATATCAATTTTTTTTTTTGTCAAAATAAGATATGATAAATAGGTATTTTGAAAATTATTTTCCTGTTACTTGTTATAAGATGCCTCCCCGATGCTATGATGCTAGACAACTGCATTTCGGACCTTTTATGCCTAACTCAATTAGACAAAATCGACGTTTCGTTGTCATGAAAAAAGATGGTGTAACTTTTCGTTGATAAGTTGGAATCCTGGTACTTGTTTTTGATTGAATTCCAAATCTAAAAATAATTAATAGTCAAATATTGAATTGAAGTAGGTACCTAAGTACTTGTTTATGTTTGAATTCCGAAACATAAAATAATTCATTTTCAAATGTAGAACTCCTTTTGCAAATGTCAAACTCTGCTCTTCTCATCAACCGAAGTGCACTCTATTCAGGAATATGATTTTCAAAAATGAATTGAATGTCAGTTAGTATTATTTTAATTTTACTTTTTTGAAATTTAAGGAAATAATCTGATTGGGATCCGTAAAAAACGAACGTTGTTTGTAAACATTCAAAAATAAACTTTTTATGCACAAAAAAATAATATCCTTATAATTTTTTTGTATATGCACTCTAGGCGACGAAAATGTATGAAAAAAATCATAAAAATGGTTTTAGTAAAAATGAACCACTTTGAAATTTCACTTTTTTTTTTCACTCTAGTGAAACAATAGATAGATTTTCGGTTTTCAGGTAGCCATTTTTTTCAACGTTGATACTAATATTTTGACAGCTACAGGGATCTACTTTTAAATGGCAGCACAACTCACGAACTCGTGACGTCAAGGGAGGAATAATTTCAAAATTACGAAACTTTAAAAATCATAGCGATGATTAAACGACAAATAAAAATATGAAAAGTGTGGTTTGAGTTTTTTAGTTTTTTTAAATACTCATAACTCGGCGTATCTTAATCATTTTTGTTACTGCATGACGACTAATATTTGCCTCAAGGACTATAAAATATTGTAAAAATACATTTAAAATTACGTGTGTAGTATCAACAAAAGGCTTACTAATAAAAATATGTAACATGCTTCTCAAACACCACATAATTAGTGGTACATCCGAGATTCAAGACAATACCACAAATTGAACTCCCAAGCTTGCAAGGCATAATCACGTGTGTGCATTGTGCCGGATTCCGGTGCGATCTTTTTATGATAAATAAATAACAAATCTCCGCAAATATTTTGTTAAGGAACCACATCAGGCGAAACTTGTTCGAGTAATAAATATTAACTATTTCCTTTGTTGATTCCATCGATACTGCCGAAGTCTGGCAAACGCTCAATTTCTTTGGGAAATCGTTTCGCAATAAATCAAACAGTATAATTAAACAGCCCGTCAAAGGTGGCTCCACCAGAACTCCATCGCTACTTGCAATATCCGGTTGGTGGGCGAATGTCACTCTGACAGTAGTCACTTTAAATCCATCAAAGTTAGATCGATATCTCAACTGAAACGAGCATTTTATTCGTTTTAAATATCAACAGTATGAGCACCTTTTTACAATGTCCATGTAATGAAGTCGGAAACAGTTCAAAATAAATTTCTTAGTTTCGTTAATTTTAAACTTAATTTTCCAGCGTTTTAAACTTGTCATCCCTTTCTAAGCAAAAAATCTTAATGATCTAAACTATTTTAACAGAGGAAGTTAACAGAGTTCACTCGCCTATAAAGTATAATAAAAAAAATCTACGAAAATGTGTATATTTGTATTAAAATTTAAAGTATCTTCGTCGCGTCGGTAACTTGTAATTGAACATTTAAAACAATGTATGCATATCCTACTTTTCAAACAGAAAACATAAGTTAACTTTGTAGATAAAATTTAAGAAAACTGTTAACTTTCCATTGTTATGCGGACTCTGGGTCGCGATTCTAAACGTCATTTTTATCGGTAAATATCAAGACGGTATTTAATAAAATCGATATTTATGTACGAAAATGTAAGTGAATTGTTTTAAGTGCCTTCGTCATATTCTATTTTTCATACAAAAAACTTAATTGAAAACAAGTGTTGACTTCCCATTGTACCTGATTCGAGTCCTGGGCCGCGATTATGATGCTATCTTCATCGGTACATACCAAGACTGTATACTTAACTTCTATAATAAATATTAAAACGAAATTTTATTTTTTACAGTGGCAACTTTCTAATGCCAAGATATGTTAATAGGGCGGAATCTAGCCACATTATCTGTGCATCTAGGCGTTTGTTTTCAAAACTGACAGTTATGTCAGAATTCAATTCGACTTCAAAATGAATTGTGTTAACCTCAGAAGGATTAAAAATGTAATAAATCGTAACTAAACGAAGGAAGAACAAATTTGCTGTCACTTTTAATGCGTAGATATTAGATTTGTGTACCAAAAGGTACTAAACCCGTCGATACATACCGATGTACCTACCTCGAAACTTGAAGGTTGAAGGGGGGATCGGTAGTGTAAATTCGTAATTGCTCGGGAGAAATTATCTTCAACTACGACATCATAATGAAGCTATGTCACTTTAGTGCGTAGATATGTGTACCGTGGCGTACGCTTTTCCTTGTTACATGTTGATGTCCCTACCCAAAACTTGAAGGGTCGGTAGTGTATCTTCGTAACTACTGGGGAGAATTTATATTTAACTATACTGTCATGGTCAAGGTACGACGTCCTTAGCTTCCCATCATAATCGCGGCACTAGGCCCCAATTACAATGGGCAGTTAACAGAGTTATCTTCGACTGTCTAAAAAGAAAAACCGATATTTGAGTACGAAAATGAGTATATTTGCATGAACATTTAAAGTATCTTCGTCGGTAACCTATAGTTGAACATGGTAGGCGTAATCTCTATCTAATACGGACTAATCTCCATCTGATATTTAAAATTTTAACCTAAGAGTAGCCATGAAGTCAAACAAACCAGTCCGTTTTCATTTCACTCACAGAACTGTTTTTTTTTATTACGCAGACACAGGAAAGTAATATAATAAGACAATAATATTTTCAGCATGTTCAAATCTTTATTAAGTTGTACTGGATTTTCGTAGGGATTAAAGTTTTTTTTTGATCTACAGATTGAAGAAATATAGACATTAAAACAAAGGCAGAATGGTGAACGTTACGCCACGTGTAAAATAATAATTTTAAACAAAGTTATTTCTAAGAAATATTTTAATTTTTTTATTTTGAAAAACATACATTCTTTCGTAATAAAGTAAAACATAGATTTTAAGACAAATCAAGTTTTTATAAATTTAGTAAAGAATGTAAATTTTACATGATAAAAAATTCTTAAATGAGAAAGAAATCTCTTACGTTTTCTATGCAGGTTCAAAATAAACAAAAATACCGAATGCACATACTGTGTCATTTACACAATTTTTTTCCTTATTTGTCGAGAACTGATCTAAGTACCTATCTTAATAAAATAAAGTGATCATTGTCAATATAATCTTTTTAAATAATGTTCTTCATAATATTATGCTGAGATATGGATCCAACTATCTACAAGGTGGCGCAAAAGTCATCACACTATCGGAAGATGCTATAATTTTTGCAAATGGCGGCAAATGGCGGCAAATGTCAGTTCTGCTTTGACATTTGTGAAGTTAACAGATACAAAATACACATCAACAAGACATGAATCGCTATACTCCTCAAGAACGCGGAAAAATTGTTTCAATTTTTTTGCTGAATAATTTGTCGGTGGTGTTTGCGCAGCGTGAACTTAGATTCAGATTTCCCGGTCGTCAGACACCTGCTGGGAAAATACTCTGGAATTAGCCGTTTGCCTAGTAGAGTATTGGACAACATGAGATAGTGCCAGGTCTGGTTGGCCTCGGAGCAGCCGTTCGGCCAAGAAAATCGCGGCTGTGGCTGAAGATGTCGCAGAGGATACCGGAGTATCGACCAGACGACGTGCCACGCTATTGGGCATCAATCGGCGGTCTTTACAAATAATTTTGGTAAAAGACTTGAAGATGTTCCCTTTCAAAGTGCAGATAATGCATCAGCTGCTAGCCGTTGACCGCCAAGCGTGTGTAACCTACGCTCAAGCCATTCTGAATCTCGACCACGAGAAAGACAACTTTTTATCAAAAATCATCATGAGCGACGTGGCCCATTTCCATCTCTGTAACTATGTGAATAAGAAGAATTATCACTTCTGGGGCACTGGAAATCCGCAAATAATCCACGAAGAGCCATTACACCGCTCAAAGTTACTGCATGGGCTGGTGTTTACGCTGGAGGCATCATCGGGTCTTATTTTTTCGAAAACGCCGTGGGCTAAACGACTACTGTGGACGGAGAGGGCTACAGAGCCATGCTCAACGAATTTATCCTTCCTCAATTTGATGGATTGGGATTGAAAAACATGTGATTCCAACAGGGTGGAGCAACAGCGCATATTGCACGAGCAACAACCAATATTCTGAGGGCAGCATTTCCGGGTCGCCTAATCTCTCGTTTTGGTGATTTGCACTGGCCGGCAAGATTACCCGATTTAAGTTTTCCAGACTTCTTTTTGCGGGGTTTCTTGAAATCACAAGTCTATGTCATCAAACTTCAGACTACTGAAGGCTTCAAAAAGAAAATCCGTCAAGAATGCGTGTACTTATCGCCAGAAATTCTGGAGTGACGAAAAATGCCATAAACTGGGCCCTTATGGTCATCAATTCTGGCGGCGGCTACTTGGCAGATATAATTTTTTCGACTTAATGGAAAAAAAATTAAGACATTAAATAAAAACAACCCAAAAGTAGAACCAAAATTTTTCATTGTAAAAAAAATTACAGCCAAAGAATATCGGGCGATAACTTTTGCGCCACTTGTATAACCATGCAATGCTACATCTAAAATAACTAAATTAATAATTCAATAATATACATACCTACATAATATAATGCCATTAAAGCCATTGCGATGTTTTGAACCGTGTTTATTACATGCAGGAAGGACCTGTATTTTTAACGCGAATAAATTTTCCTGTGATTTCGCGATTTTGCAAATAATAGTGGTCCCCATGATTGCACATTATTGAATGAGTGATTTTAAATATTTTTTAAGTCAATACTCAAATAATATATATAATAATATGTATACCAACTAGATACACCGTGTTAGCGTCATTATAATATTTTGTGGTAATATTATATGGGTAATTTCGATTTTAAAAACATTTTAAAAAATTAGAATCATAGCGTCAGTTCAATTTCACTATTTCTTTTCTTGTGGCATTTCAAATTTGTTTTATATAAATAAATTCAATTAGGTACTGATCAATCTACTAGTTGAAATCCAAGTGGAATCGCGACATACCCTACGAATAATTATTATTTGAACTACGAAGTTTGCTCGATTGAACTAATTTCATCCAATTTTGATGTGATAAAAAAATATATAAAAAAATTTTTTTAAATGGCAAAAATAAGAGGGGCCAACGGCACGCGGTGTTCCCAAGCGGTCACCCATCCAAGTACTGACCGCGCCCAATGTTGCTTAACTTCGGTGATCGGACGAGAACCGGTGTGTTCAACATGGTATGGTCGTTGGCGAAGGAGTAAGTAATAATTTGTGATATGTTCAAACGTTTAAAAATGAAAAATATATAAACAAAGACCAAAAAGCGGAGTGCCAACGGCACGCGGTGGTCCCAAGTGGTCACCCCATCCAAGTGCTAACTGCACCCAATGTCGCTTAACTTCGGTGATCGGACGAGAATCGGTGCGTTCAACGTGGTATGATCTCTAGTGAGTGGATTTGGAACATTTTGCGTGTTTATTTGTGAAGATCAAGTGCCAAAATTTAACTATTTATTATAAAACAATTTCTGTATGATATAGTGCTACCTATCTATGTTCATTTAAAAATACAAATGATACATTTTTTCCTGTATCACGTAAAATTACTCGAATATCAAAAGTAATACACAAGTTTATCTGACTAAAATAATAATAAACAGAAAGTTTAGGCGGGAAACATGCGTAATAACAAACAAAATTAAAAGGAAGCAGATATATTCCTTGGTACCTACACTCTACACTACGCAGATGCGTTTCTACTATCATCTCCCAGGGAACAGCCAAATGTGAACCAAGTGTTTTTACAGTTATTTACTAGGAAAAAGACAATAGATCCTGTTTACTGCATACGAAAATAAAATAGGGACGAGTTTGAGTTTGGGTATCGTCTATTGTCTTGTTAACCTTAATAATAAGTTAAGGAATGCTATCTTTGTTTACATTTTTATCTTTTACTTTTTGTGCTGTTACATGTTTACTAAATTGCCATACTTACTAGTTCTTTGCTCAATGTATTATTATTGCGTTTCTTAAAATTATTTTTTATTATTAACTTTTTAAAATCATTCTTATGTAGTTGAAATTTCATTTGTCGATGCGTTTTGAAGCTGCAAGACTTTTTGTGATGTTAGCTATCATATTATGTAAATGTTATCAACTATCAATAATCTAAATTTAGTAAATAGGGTCTAGAATTTCAACCGTCCATGCGCTCAGTAGCTGCAAGACTTGATGTCATCTAATTTCTAATTTTATAAATTTGCTTTTTATTTCGTTTTTAAAATATCACTTAAACTCTAAACTTCATAGTCCAATAAAAAAATTAAAAATTAAAATGTAAATAGGGGCTAGATTTCTTATTGTCCATGCGCTCTGTAGCTGCAAGACGTTCTGTTATCTAGCTCATACATATCATAATTGTAATATATCATAATTGGAGACGAGGAACTAGAATCCCAACCGTCCACGCGCTCTGTAGCTGCAAGACGTGTTGGGATATTTATTTATTGTACAGCACCCTTGAGGTGATTTCACAAAAATGGCGCATTATAAATTATCCAAACATTATTATTTGCAACATTAGTAAAATTTTCGGGTAACATTGGACCACTTCAACAAGTTTTTTCTAATTTTTTTTTATAGGATTGAGCCAGCTGCAAATTTATGTATTATTTGGTGTTCTAAATGCTCCATATAACTAAATTTTACCACAAAATTTATGAAATTACATGAAAACATAACTTTAATGATTTTTTTATGGGTGGTCCAATGTTATATTGATATTTGGGTAACTTTCGATGAACGAATTTCTTGATTTTTGACCAAAAAATCTCTCCGGGTAACATTGAACTATATTTTTTTGATATAAAATACTCTTCTGATCCAAAGCATTAAAAAAAAAACGTGAATTTGTGTCCATTACCCCAAACATACTTACTCTTGGGCTCGAGCGGTGGTACCACACAAATAAAAAAAAAAATGATAAACCTTTTTTTATTATTTTAGAAAGTAATCAGTCATTATATAAGTCAGGTTTTTGTCCAATGTTATATTGAATTCCAATGTTACCCGGAATGACTGTATCGCAAATCGTTAATAATAATAATTTTTTGTGTTTGCAAAACACGCTATCCATCCATTTAAGTATAATTATCCACCATGAATCTGTAGGTATGGTCTGAACGGATAACTATTTTTTTAAACTGACTTCTGAAACTGGAAACTGAAATTTCAAGATTCGTGCATCATGCGAGACTGAGAGAAACATTATCGACAAAATCGAGAAAAGAGTGATGATTTGGTTTGGACGTGTAAAGCGAATTGACGGCAAAAGAACGGCTAAAAGGATTTACGATGCGAATGTTGATGGATGCGGAAAATGAGGAAGACATAGAAAGATATGACATGAACAAATCCAACAAATACTCTAAGATGGACATGTTAAGAGTCGGAATAATCGGCGTACGTGCTTGAGAAGATGTATTAATGTAGAGGAAGAGAAGTATGTATGCAAAGACAGAGTGATATGGCATTCTTTCCTCTCTACGTACCCTCACGGGGAAATGACATTATGGATGGTTTGTTAGTTTGTCTGTTTGTGACTTCCTTTAGAGAGCAGTGCCTCGATTATGAACGCTATTTTCATCTGTCTACATCGAGAAGGTAAACTTACATTCTGTACTATCTGCATCTTACCTCGCTATGTTCTACCTACTTATCATATCGACATCATAAGATCGAAACAAGCCAATGGAATGACCGCAAACAATTAGTCCGCGTTCCTTACGTCATTATCATTTAAAATAGTTCTCATTTATATTTTAAATAGGCTTCTGTAATAAAAAGTGCTCACTTCAAAGCGATTATAAACTCCAAAAATCCCAATTCAAGCAAAAAATGCTCGCTTAAACATGAATTTTGCATGACTTTTGGAAATCACCTAGACGGTAGGCTTAACGATCGTCTGTATGTATCTACCGATCGACTACAAAACCGGCTCCTTTAACGTCTCGATACATACACTCGGAAAGATTGTAAAATAGATGAAAAAAATAAAACTAAATTTATTTTTTACGCCTGGATAATCTTATATGTTAATAGGACAGAACCTAGCGACGTTATTATCACATCTAGGCGTTCGTTTTATTAAAGTGACAGTTATGTCGGAATTTAATTCGACTTTAAAACTTACTTATTTCTCTCTCATATTTTTAATAGGCTTTTAAGAAAAAAAAGTGCCAACCTCAAAACGATTAAAAATTTTAATAAATCATAATTAAAGGAAAAATTGCTCGGTGGAACAAAATTTTTGACACTTTTAATGCGTAGATAAACGTATCGAGGGGTTCTAGACCCGTCGGTATAAACCGATGTACTTACATCACAACTTGATGGTGAGGGTATCGGTACTATGTATACCTCTTAAGTCGGTCGGGAAACTTTTATCTTCAACAATGACATCATACTGAAGCTATGTCATTTTAGAGCGTAGATATGTGTATCATGACGTACACTTCCCCTTGTTTTATATCGATGTACCTACCCAAAACTTGAAGGTGGGGGGTCGGTAGTACATCTTTGTAATTGCGAGAGGGAATTTCTTCAACTATACAGTCAAGGTGAAGGTATGGCGTCTTTATCTTCCCATCACAATCGACGCCCTGGATAAGTTAATTTCTGTCGTGATAGGCTGCTTATCATCCGTTCGTTTTGCCATCAGGTTATACACCGATTAAGGAGATAAAAAAGTATGATTAAAAGAAATATTTTTTAATAAATAAAAATGTAACGTATCTTAGAGATACATTTCAAAATAGTGTACCTGTACTCAGATTATAAAAATATAAAATATTTCAGATTAACATTATTGTTTGAACATTTGATAACATACAGTTACTTTTTTAAAAACATTTTTGGTGAAATATTAAAAAACCGATCAACATGCATACTTAAATTCAAAGTGTTTTTGTGAACATCTCAAATTCAAACAAGCAAGTTCATTGAAAACAATAAATATACAAAGTACATAATACATGTAGTTTTTAAAGTTCAAAATTTTAGAATTTACCATACTGACATTACTAAACTTTTTTGTTAAATAACTGGTATTGTCCGATCACAACATTTTGTCAAAACCTAACACTTTCCGAATAAGTAATGATTTGAGATAATCAGCTTTCACAAAAATCAATTAGAAGATACTAGGTATTTCAATAATAAAACATTGTAAAGATTAAATATTAAAATAAAGAGCCATATAAGCTAGGAAAACCCATGTATTTTTTCAATTCTCAATTTAGAAATGTCTAATGAAAAAAGTTTTAATTATCCATTAAAAACATATTGATTTAAATAAATTTCTAGTTAATAAAATTGAATGAAAGACGCCAGTAGCTAATTGGTCAAATATTTCTTTTATGTATGTAAAAGTAATAAATTAATTACGGACTTATAATTTTAAACGCAAAAATCAAGTTGAAAAAGGCAAAATGTAAAATAATATATTATTTTATCATGCGCAATGCACATCATATATACAATTTCTAAGCCTAAATAAAATTTGTTCTTTAGCCTCGTTGAGCCTAATTGATAGAAAAAAAAATAGAAAAGTGCTGCTAACATTTTAAATGCTTAATGGTTGTCAAGAAATTTACCCAATTTATTGTAATAAGAACATTAGTCAATTTGGCATGTTTAAAACCAGGGAGTATGGTTGATTGAAATTTATTGGTTTTTAAAAACCTAAGAATTTATGTTTAGTTAATAATATATGTATTTCCTGGTTACGATTAATTACACAATCTAAGATTTCACTGATACCTCTAGACAAAATTTTATTAATAAATCGCATTAGGTATATTATCTCTAAAAGAAAAAATTAAAATGTAAGCAATTTTGTCCATACTTGAGGTTTAAAAAAGAAACATTTGTTTTTTTTGTTCTAAACCTTCTGAGATCGTCAATGGGCATTGTCTTACTGACTTGTCATAATTTAAGGTTATGTATTCCATAATCTATAAATGTATTGTATCTACTTAAATTTTTTATAGGGTTCATTATGATTTCAAGATTTATGGTAACATTCATTTTAAAGTTCGTTTTTAAAAAAAGGCATTTTGCATATTTTTTCTATATCACAGTCTTCTTTCATTTGCGTTCCCTCTAATATTTCTAAAGGACATAAATCTGAATCCTCGCATCCAGGAAAACGAACAGGTCTTTCTTGATGGAGGGTCAAGAATTTATTCGAAGAACCGCATCTATAAAAAACAAATAAAGCTTAAAGTAGGATAATAAAACGAGAAGCATAAAAAAAAAAACAACAAAAATCAATGTTTCCGCCCGGGATCGAACCGGGGGCCTTCCGCGTGTTAGGCGGATGTGATAACCACTACACCACGGAAACACATGAAGAGACCTCCATAATAAATAAATATGAATAATTATTACGTATAATAAAAATAGTCACGAAATCCCCTTTAATTTAGAAGAGAACCAAAGTGATCAGAAGTACATATTTTTAAAAACAATAATTTATAGCACTAACCTGTACAATAAGAATGCCAAGTTTGATCCAAAAGCATCAATACGCGAGGACCGCCACGCGCGGTTCGGGTCTCGGATACTGTGGAGTAGTGGAGATTTCGGTTTGAAAAGTCCAAAGAATGCCAACGTTTTCAACACAGTTCCGGAATGAGTAAAGTGAAACGCCGATAGATGTCCTGCAGGTGTACTTGAAAAAATATATTAAAATATTTTTTATTCTTGTCATATTATATCGAAAGACGTTAGTTATAATTTAAAAATAACTAAATATTAGTCACAAAAATATTTAAGAACCAAAAAATATTTCCCATACCGGGAATCGAACCCGAGCCTCCTGGGTGAAAGCCAGGTATCCTAGCCACTAGACCATATGGGAGACGTATATCCAAGACGATTTTAATACCTATCATCGAAAATAGGTACGTAATACTAAAATTAATTACTTTGATTATGAAAAATAAATACAGAATTTACCTAGATAAGCACTGATATAATAAACATATTATAAAATGATTGTCAAGTTCCTATTCTCCCAAAAATAAAACTGTAAAACGGCCCAACTAATTAATGTTGAATTTTCCTACATGCACATGATGCGTGTCAACTAGTATACCTATCTGCGAAGTATGTTTACTAGGGATGGAAATACAATGAAAGTAATATCTACCATGGCAGAAAAACGTTTGTGGCAAATGGCAAAATCAGCAGTTCACAATGGAGTCCTGGTGCCGACCCATACGTACGGAAGCGAAATATGGAACTTGAAAAACAAGAGTAGGCTGAATGTTGTCGAAATGCGATGTTGTAAAACTGTCTACAAATAATGTCGAGATTTGCTGATTAAAAAAATAAATTTTTTATATATATTTGGACCCCTGTATCCTTACGTGTCATGTACAAGGCTAAGGTACTCGGAAAAAAAAAGTTTTTGTTTGTCTTGGAAATGGGATGTTCGATCACTGATTTTGGTTTATTACCTTTATGAGTCCAATCACCATTGTTGCAAAGTTCAAGAACAATGGCGCGTGATAACTACTTTTAACTACAGTGTGGATATCTGTTAAGGATATTCCATCTTTCCTGCATTCTGCTTCAAGATTATGGCGTTGCAAACTGAAAAATGGGCACTGAAATAACAGATGTTCTATACTCTGTGAAGAAATATCATCGCATGATTATACAAAGCTGTGACAAGTATTATCGTCAAAATCTATAAATGACTTTGAACAGCGAAAGAACAGCTAAAAAGATTTACGATGCGAATGTTGATGGACGCCGAAAACAAGGAAGACTGTCATAAGTCGGAATAAAACGTTCTGAAGCGTAAGACATGAAATAAAATTGCCGATAAAATGAAGACTTACTCGAAAAACGACACGATATCTTCGATAACCTTACAGGGCAATTTCTTCGTTATTTCGTGTTCATGTCCATTCATCCAATACTGCTTGAGATCCTCAGCATATTCAAATGGCTAAAAATAATATTATCATGAATAAAGGTAAACACAATGCACAACTAATCTAAAACAGAATCGATTTCGAAAGTTAGTTCAGGTGAAAATTTTATAAATATTTGGGTTTATATCACCTCAATTGATTCTTCCGTGAAAGCTGAACACCATGGTGAAATTTTACTCTTGTTTGCAGCCGTTTCAAAAGCACATGTTTGAAATATAAGTTTCCCATAATCTGAAAACAGGGACAAAATGGTTTACATATTTGATTAAACTTGTTGGATTTGTTCGTTCCGTTCATACGCACTCGATGGTGCATAGGGTACTGCACTGATAAACGAATTACAGCGATAATCCAGGGAGTAAATACGGAATACCTATGTACATATGTGTGCCGAAAAGCCGAAGAAAGAATTTTTTTAAATCGTAATATTTCATGAAAAAAATTTCATATTAAATTTTTTCACCCTTATGAATAAGTATTTCGCACGGAGGGGCGGAAGCAGAGTGGCGCAGCGAAAGCGTGCTGGGCCCATAACCCAGAGGTCCGTGGATCGAAACCACGTTCTGCTATGTATTTTTTTTTCTTTCGACTTCAAACGATTTTCTATAAATACCAACCAACAAATTTAATAACTTTACTGTGATGGGTTTGGTACAACGTTTTGTGTGATAATAATAAGTAAAACATAAAGAGAGATGAAAAAGGCGTGGTTGTGGCACGGTGCACGGGCATCTCTCACTAGGTTGCGATTTAAGTTTTGTGTTTTTTTCTTTGCATCAATATAAATTTTTGTTTTTAGTATGTAAATACATCGCAACCAACAAGTTTAGTCAACGAAATATTAAAATATAATTAATTTATTCATTTTAAATTGTATAACAATAACGTGTGGTATCATTGCATTACCGCAAAGAAGACTAATGGCCTGAGCCCCGATTACAATGGGAAGTTAACATTTATCTTCAATTTTATCCACAAAGTAAAATTAAATTTTCTGTATGAAAAACAGAATATGTATAAGTCTATAAGTACATTTTTTCTTTTACACATGTTCAATTATAGGTTACCGATGAAGATACTTTAATTTTTTTTACAAATATGCTCATTTTCGTACGCAAATATCGATTATTCTTTATTGACAGTCGAAGATAACTCTGGTAACTTCCCATTGTAATCGTGGCCCAGGTTATTTAAAAATGGCGCTGAAAAACAAATACGAAAAACACAAATATTATCAGGAAATTTAGGTACCTGCACTGATTATTATAATTTGGTGGTTTTACACATACTTGACACGACATTTTGCGAATCATGTTTTTCGTGCGTCATATTTTTTTTTCCATTATTACGGCGGCGGTGCTCGTGGCCTCCGTGGCGCAATGGGCAGCGCGTTCGGCTGTTAACCGAAAGGTTGGTGGTTCGAGCCCACCCGGGGGCGGTGTTTTTTTTTTAATACATTTTTTTTTTTCTTTAGATTTTGAAGAACAAAAAGTTTTAATCACTGACGTCTAATAAATAGACACATTACTTCCTTAGTAAATGCCTCCCAGTCGAAGCAAATATAGCATTGCACTCAACAATTAAAAAAAAAGGATAGCAAATTAGGATATACATGCAAATGTTTATGGGAGAAAGAGATGCAAGGGAGGCAAATACCTCAGAGTAATAACGCGCTGCAGCTGTAGAAAAGGCATTTCGCTTTATTGCATAGAATAAAAGCGTTGCAAATTTTTTGTTCTGTTTTTGGTTAAACGTTTTTTTTTTGTGCTTGTGATTCTCGACCTGAGTACCTATGACCCATTATTTGCTGTTAACTATAGCTAACTTTGTGATTGATAATCCTAGAATGATTTTTGTTCGTATAGGCGGCTCTACGGCAGTACTCTAAGACAACTAACTACCTAGGTATTGAAATACCATATTTTATGCATTTTTAATATGTCTCACTTGCAAATGTAAAACTTGTACAAGACAAACAGCACAGGCAGCCCTATTTTATATTAACAAATCTATTAATTCAAATACTAATTATAATATTCAGTGACTACATAAACTTGGCAATGAATTTAGCTTTTTTGATACTTTTGATGTTCAATATCAAGATTTAAAGAAGGGCTTTTATTACACCTCGTGGTGTAATGGTCAGCGCATTTGCCTACCATGTAAGAGGATTTGGGTTCGATTCCCGATATGGTTGATATGAAATACTATTTAAAAGGGTGTTTTTACACTAGAATATTTCATAGTCCCTAGACTGGTACCTAAAGTGTAAGACTGATCAATCACCTTACCTTCATGCAACAAAAACGATCAAGATGCGCTGCGATTGGTGTACTAATGCAGTGCCCCATGCACCATTAGGTGCGGAAACGGAATAATGATGATGAATTAATTGAGTCATTTAGCAATTTTGTGCTAGAGTCCTATTATTGTTTTTTTGTTTGTTTTATAAACATATTTTTTCCATTTGTATTTGCTTTTTTTTACAGCACACATAAATATCATTTTGCAGTTTACAAATAAATGTTTTGGCAGTTAAATTTCTTAAAACCAATTTTTTAAAATCATTTCGGTATATTTTTTAAATAATTTCAGTATATAAAAATACATAATTTACAACATAAATATCCTTACAAAACATAACAGGTGTTTAAGCTAGTTAAAACATATTCTCTTAGGTTGATGCAAAAGTTATGACCGTTTTTTATGATCCTAGGTAAAAAAAAAATTTCTCCAGAAATTATGAATAGTATCTTCTTTTTAATGATTCCATTGTATAAAGGATGCTTTCCCTTTACTTTCTATTCAGTTTTGGCCTGGTCAGAGTACAGTGAAGAGCCCTTGTATTTTTTCAAAATGTCAATCGATAAAGTGCATTTACGTCATCGTTTACTTTATGAATTCGGCCTTCAAATTTGTTAATGGGGCTTGTCCAGGTATAGCCCAATGTCTTTTTCTTGTCACGTTGTTATATACAACCCATTTCTCATCTTCCGTTACCAAACGATGCAAAAAAGGTTCATGTTTTTGTCTTGCACTCAAAGAAACGCACGTTGAAACATGATCCAATAAATTGGCAGCCGACAATTGATGAGGTATCCATTGTATCCAAATGTCGTACCGCGAAACCATCCCCATACGCTTCAAATGTCTTAATACGGTTGTTTGGTTGACTCATATCATCGACACGATCTGCCTGGTGGATAGACATGGATTGGTGTCAATTATGACTTTTAACTGGTCGTCATCAGACTTCAATGGGCACCCGGTACGTGGTTTATCAATTAGTGAAAAATCCCCAGGTGGAAATTTTGCAAACCATCTTCGTACCTGTTGAACTTTGATGACATCTGCTCCAGACACATCGCAAATGTTTTTGGTTGTCACACTCGCGGTATTGTCTTTACGGAATTCATAAAGTAAACAATGACCTAAATGCACTTTATCGACCGACGCTTTGAAAAAATGTACTCTGGCCAGGCCATAACTGAATAGAAAGTAGAGGGAAAGCATCATTTATACATTGGAATCATTTAAAAGAAGATACTATTTATCATTTCTAAAGAAAAAAAATTTTTACATAGGATCATAAAAAACGGTCATAACTTTTGCATTAACCCAATATATAGTGGTTACAAAGTCCAGAAACAGTTTTTTTTTAAATGTGTTTTTTGGTTAAAACTGAATGCATAATAATTAATACAAAAATTGTAAAAGAATAAATAAATATAAAACTTTGTTGGCAAAATTGACACTAACTTACTTATATAAAAAAAAAAATAAAAAACACTATTACGCAATGAATATTTCTACAAAACTTACCATAGTTTAAAATTTTGGATAATCCTAATTTTTTGGATACACTCACGAGTGCGGTTTTCATTTCTTTACTTTTTAAATACAACTCTAATTCTTTAAAAGTTTGGTTGTTATTTTTCACCATTTCACGCCAGGATGCACATTTTTTGTAAAACTACAAAAAGAAAATAATTATTAAAAACCATATAATATGAAGACATATAATTATGGTATACCATTTTACAATTCATTATATTTTCTGAAACTTTTGCGTTGCAACATCTCATTATAAATAAATATTTATATGATTTAATACCCATTTTGATTTTGCATAATATATTAAAATTATTATATAATGTAGGTTCTGAGCTAAAATTCACCTCCAATTATTCTACATCGGTAAATAATTTAAATTTTTAATAAAGAATAGTATTTACGTAAGTATATTAAATATATAAATATATTCAATGAATATCACATAACAATGTTCATTTAAAAAAAAAAAACATTGTTTTTTTTGTCATCACAACAGGTTAAAAAATCTGGTAAATTACAGCACACAGCACTAATCTCACTGGGAATCGAACCGGGATCTCTCGTGCGTAAGGATAAGCATCTTAACCGTTACACTAAGACATCTGCCAGTGAAAGAGCACATTGAAATCAACCATCTCAGTATTATAATATAGTTCTTAAGGAGTTTTATCAAACCTATGATATGCAAATACAGAGAAAGAAGTTCTGTGTTTAAATATTAGTGGATATTGTAACAAAAATAAAATGTGGTGTTGGTTTTGAATAAAATTCAGGTATATAAAATAATCTTTATTCTTACCCTTAACACTGGGTCTCGTTGTTGCAAAGCAGGCAAAGTCACAATATTCTTAGCATCTTCTCCAAACAATCCGCGAGCAAAATGTTTGGCGCTTTCATTTGCTCTTTCTGTGGAAGTATGCCTAAGCTACAAAACATAGAAAATTTCAAAATTATTGACTAATTGTTGTAAGAAGAAGTTCCTTCTGAACTGTGCATGGATTAAACATTATACTATGTATGTGGAATTACTGAAAATTACCGATAACATTATATTAGTAAAATAAGTGTTACTAATTTAATACAGTCGAACTTGGAATAACGGAAATAGCGAGATCTCGAATGTAACGAGGAAACATTCATTTTAGTTTATGATTTTCTCCATACATTTATTCACTTTTGTAATGAGCTACATCTCAGACATAGTAAACAAAAATATTTCCAACAGTAGAGCGAAAAGTCTTGAATTGTTTAAAATCACAATTTTTAAAATAAGAACCTGAATAATAAAATCTAAACGGGTGGCTTCCTTAGGACTGATGCCGCTAGGCATCAGGATTGGATAACGTTTATGACACTATGTAAGTGTCTAAGTACCTTATTGATATTTTCGCCGACAACATTGAAAATATATTACACATGGTTGAAATTGCGTATATAAAATCCAAGCTTTGTGAACCCAGTAAGTACTGACTCGGCACCACATTACAATTTACAAATTCTTTTGTAGTATATGAAAGACATCCTTATTTCGGAGGTTTTTACAATGTTTTTCAGTTTATTTTTAATGTTCTATGGTCAATGCATAATAAACACTTACGAGTCGGCGATGTCAGATCAGTTAGAAACTATCCCTTGAATTATCAATATGTCTGCTAACAAGAAGAAGTGTTTTTTCAATTCGTAAAAAAGCGGCAATTATTTGTGAAATAAAATGTGGCGTAAAAAATCTTGAGGTGTGGAAAAAATCTTCTTATCCACAGCGTAAATATTGTGGAAAAATGAGAATGTTTATTTACCTCCATTTTAAACTCAGAAAGTAGTGTGTTTGTAAGCATTTATTATATATTTTTTAATTATCTGTATGAAGTTTACGTATATTTATTTGTTAACTATGTAACATTATGCAATAGTGATTGGACTTCAAAAAAACCTTTCTCTGGTATAGGAAATTCAGTTGGTCCCATCTTTCTTGTAATAACCAAGTTCGGCTGTATGGTATTCTTGACATGTACTCTCTGACTTTTGGAAAACATCCATTGAATGTCTATGGTGTTAATAAAAACCAATATTATTTAGAACGAACATTTTCACTAAAGAACTTTTGTAATGCTCAACATTCTTCACCTAATGGTTATTTTTTCTACTAGTAAACACTTTATAGGCATTTTTTTTTAAAATAGTCTAAAAAATGTATTTTCCAAACAACAGCGAAAACAGTGAAAACAGTCATTACAACTGATTTTTATTTAATTACTAGTTTTGGATTGGTTATGACATTGTCACGATTTTCGACTTCAGTATTACAGTTTTCTATGCCAAAAGAACAGCAGTGCTCTATCTTATTTTTTATCGACTCATACAACTTTACCGTTTGTTGTGAGTTCTAAAACTAGTATAGAGCTAAGAATTGTATTTTTTTTGCATTAAAACAATTTATAATAGTTCATAAATTTTCTGCAGCAGAAATAAGATCCTGCAAGAGTTATGTTTACACAAAATTGCACAGCGAGTGACTGCGTACTGTGGAAATACTTTGATTTTGCATAATGGATTCTTATTAACTTCTTTGTGAAATGCTTATGTACTCCCCTATCCCAAGACTACACAAATATAAGAACAATTATGAAATATCAAGTATTTTGACTAAGAGTCTAAACATTTGCACATGACAACACAATATTTAAATATGCAATATTTCTATACTTATTTATTAATGTTTAAATTTTTACTTAATTCTGCAATTCACATAAGTAGCAGTCTTATCTGTATCTCATATGGATTTCCAATTCTTTAATTAAATTTATATAAAATGCTGAATCATGTCAAACATAATTGAACATATTTTTGTGGGTTGTATTATGTAAAATGAATTGTTTTGTTGATAGTACACATATCATGGAAGGTGAAAAATAAAGCATTATTTTTTTATTGCTTACCTTGATGGTTTTGTTATTAAACTTTTCAGGAATTATATCGGCAAATCGTTTTCGAGTCCTTTTTGCTAGGAGACACATTTCATCTCCCCCTTCGTCAACCAAGTTCTTTTCTTCTGATTCTTTGACATCCATTGGAAACCAATCTTTTAAGTCATGAAGTTCTTGAGTAGTCAAGTAACCTAGACAATGAAATTTGCATGACAAATACTGGGTCAAAAATTAAATAGGTTGTGGTATTGTGGCGTGTGACATGAACTCATGGATCAAAGGATCGAGGTTCGAACCACGGTTTACCACAACTTAATTCCCATTTTCTTGAAGTAAGTTATTAACTCGTATAAAATGGCTCTCAAAATCGAAATATTTGGGCAAATTTTTTAATAAAAATTAAAATATTAAAAAACAAATTAATTATGGACTGGAGTCCAGGCTAGAGACTAGATAATGATTAGAATAATAATTCAAATTCGAATATGGATATTGAAGTACTAGATTGAATTATTTTTAAAATTAAAAGAAATTTACACTGTTCGGCCCTAACTTGATAAGCATAATTGTGACACCAAAAAAACAAATGTGGCTCTCCAGCCACCTTTAATTTTAAGATTTTTGGTAAATATGACTGCTGATGTTGTTTTACAAATATTCAGTTTAAATATAGCCATCACCTTTATTTCTGCTAAGAAGACTCATACTGTTATGTTTTTATTTATTTATACTTTTACAATGTTTGTATTCTTTTTTTTATACTGAATAATGTTCCCTCACTGTCCCGTGCCGAGGGAAACATTTTACAAAATGTGAAACATTACTTAAATTAGCTGTTTAACAAAGTTAACAAAGTAATAATAAAAAAAAAACGTAATTTATCTAATTAACCTAATTATCATTAACATAATAAACAATATGAACTAAAATAATCATAAAAAACATAACCAATTTATATAGACCAAATTTCATAAACAGTACACACATTTTACCTATTTGGCTTGATCCACTCATCGATTTGTGCGCAACCCACCTCCACTATCCATTTTTTAATAGCAATTTTTAGATTGTGGGTACTTACTGATTGTCCTTATGGATAATAGAAGTAGATTGTACACTTTAACCGAGTAGTAGGCCAATCCTCTTTGACCTTTTTGTATTAATTATTATTTTTATTTAAAGCATCAGGGTGGAGCATCTAGTAACTCTTGTATTTGTGGAAGGAGTTATGGGAGGTGGAGAATAATGTTTGTGTGCGTATAGTAACAGAGCTTTTACATAAAGTTGTTTAATAGATTTTACATAAAAATTTTCGAATATACCTAGGGATGGATGGCTTGCATACAAAAAGTCGATTTACTCAGTACCATTTACAGTGGAGATAACCACATTTGTTTTTTAGCGTCACAATTACTTTATTTGTACTAGACATTGTATTTACAAATATGGTGTTAAATATTTAAACATTGAACAATGTCGATTATAAAGTACATAAACATATTATGAAGTTCTTAAGCAATATGAATCTCATTACTGTTTTCTACTTACCGTATTTCTTCGATTATAAGACGCCATCGGTTGTAAAATGCACCCTTTAGAGACAAACAAAATTCATCCTACCTTTTCAAAAATTATCTTTTTTCCTTAGACCCCTACAGCATTTGGTTATTGCTTTGCAAGAAAATGTAGGAATACAATCAATATTGTCCAAAGACAAGTGTTCTTTTTATTTATGTCTAATTTACATCCTGAAACTCTGTTTCCATGCTCTTCCGCATAAACAATATCTTATTTTTTAACGAAGTATCATAGTGTTTCTTGATGACATTTTAAATGGGAATTAGGGACAAAATTTCTATCCAAACTCAAATGTGCTTAGGGAATAGCTACTGTCACTCGACTACTTGCTTTGTCTTTCCAGACCAAATGATGCCATCAATCAATGATGACAGTGAATGGATTTTATAGCGATTGTAAGACGTCATAGATTGTAAGATGCAACCTGAATTCAGATACCAAAATAGGAAAAAACATGGATCTTATAATACAGGATATATGGTACTTCGCTTGCTCAAGATAAATAAGATTATTGAAACTAAGTTTAAAAGACATTGTGACGGTCTGGAGGGCTTCATAAATTCAATGTACAATTAATGAAAAGTGAAAAATTATATTTTAAAAAATAAAAAAAATATTTCCATTCTCATGATTTACCCCAATATTTCAATATTGCGTGCCATTTTCAACAATCTGTGAATAACTCGCTATAGAAAAATGGGAATCAAGTTGTGGTAGAGTGGGGTTCGAGTCTACCACGGAGCCACAACTCGGTTAAATGCCGAAAGGATTATTCATTGTTTTCAAATACAGATTATGTGACTTCGGGATTCATGAAAATTTATTATACGTAATGAATTAAAACGTACCTCTTCCTTTGTCATACATTTCAATGATTTCATCTCTAATTCTAGGTAGATTTTCTTTCATACTTCTTATTTGCTTAGCACTTGGATATCGTGTGCCATGTCTTATCATCATCCAAATCTTTTTAACTTCACAACCTACAATCACATTTTAATAATAAAACAGAAGTAAAATTTTACATTACGTGAAATGGGTAATTAAAAGAAAATAGGTGTGAAAAACACTTAAAACATAATACTATTTACATTTCAATGAAAGTTGACACATATATTTTGACATACGTTTAGTTCTGGTTAAAGTTTAGATTTTTTAATATAACATTTAAGGTTATGAAATAGTTCATTTCGTTTGCATAGTTTTTGATAAGTCATTCTTAAAAAGAACACTTAAGACATTAGAAATTAAGTGATCTCTTTCATTAAAATATGGTTTCATGTTGACTCACCTGGATAAAAACCGAGATTTAAGTCATCATTAGCGATTAATCGATATGGAGTTTTTGTAGCAAAATGCTCTTCAATTTTATCTGGAATCACATATTCTAGCCTATATATGTACACAAGTAAAATAAGCATAACTGTGAATTTATTCATTATAAAACTAGCAATTTCCTAAGAAAATATTAATAATTAATAAACGAATACACAAATAAACAAATGAGCTGTCCGATTTTGGTTCGATTCTGACTTTCTGTCATTGGCTGTCAGCTGTCATTCTGTCATACTGTAAACATAAACAAAAACAAGCAACAGGCACAGTTTTAGAAATGTTCAAAATAATGTCACATGAATCGAACTTATCGAAACGTTTTATTTCATTGAAAGTATTCGTTTATTTTTTTCTTTATTTAAATGTTTCAGTTTTTTTAAATTAAAGCAGTAGTCATTGCAGACGCCTCTAAACTAAAATTTATTATGAAAAATATTTGTTCATTGATGATGTACCCAGTAGTATTTTTATTTTATTATAATATATCTGTGGCTTAGATCTTTAAATGTCAATGTCGTAAATCATAATACTACAGGAGAGCCATTTTGTGGCTTTATAATAAACTGTTGGACGTATTTGATAATAAATATTATTAAAAAACCTTACAACATGTATATATGTACACACAATAATAAAATATATATAGTCGACATCGACCCACTTCAGAATTTGGGGAAAGAAAAATATAAAATCTAACATTGGCCCTTTTAGATCTAAACCACAGATATATGTCATTATAAAATACCTAATGTTAGACATTTTTTCCATTTCAAATATAATTAAACACCTTCCGTATTTATGAAACCACTGTCTTGCGTTGATGGTGAAAAAAAATTGATGGTGAAAAAAAATTTACAGCAAATTAATCATCATCATCATCAGTAGCGTTACAGCCCGTTGTGGGCCCTGGCCCTCAGAATGTTTTCTTTCTTCCCTGCACCCTGCGGCTCTTCTCCAGTTCGCCAAGGCTTAGTCAATTGCTCTTATTTCACTTTCCACATCATCCAGTCATCTTAATTTTGGTCTGCCTTTCGGAGTAGTATAAAAATATAAGTGTAGGTACGATTATTATTTAATTTGTGCATATGGCCCGACCACAGTAATATTCTTATTTTTATGAATTCTGTAATGTTGGGTTCGCCACAAAGTACCTCTAATTTTTTATTAAACCGTCTCGCCACACTCCATTTAAGATGACAGCATCAACTTTTTTCCGTTATATTAATCTTTTAAATACTAATACTATATGTTTATCTGATTTGCTGTTTTGAATTTTCATCAAGCTTGGTGTTTAAGACTTTGATTTAAAATTAGCTTTTTAGGGATCCCCAATTCAGTCATTACCTAGTATAACTTCGATCTCTTGATACTTTCATAGGCCACTTTAAAGTTTATAAACATGAGGTGGGTCTTGACGTTATATTCCAGCATTTTTTTTTTCACTATCTTACTCAAAGTAAATATTTGATCAATTGTTAATCTATCTGGTTTGAAGCCATTCTTGTATTGTTCTACTACATTTTGAACATTTGGAAGAAGTCTTTTCAACAGAAAATCAGCAAATACCTTTTAAATTGTATCCAGCAGTGTTATGCCTCTGTAGTTATCACAGTTCATGGCATCTCCATTTTAATGCAAGAGAAATATAACAACAAAGTTTCAATCACCTGCCATGGTTTCTGTTTCCCATATTTGAATAATGAAATTATATAATTTTATACAAATACCACTACCATCATATTGGAGTAGTTATCCAGGGATACACCAAATAAATATAAAATAAAAAAAAAATAAAAAAAGAAACTTTTATTTACATCACACTTAGGTCCCATGTACTAAAATATCGGTTATTCGATATAAGTATTATACGGCACAACCCTATTACATATTGCCATAGACTATCTAGATAGCTAAAATTTATTTTCATCTTTTCGTAATATTTAGAGGCCGTTTTATTTTCGAAATATCTCTATGGTAAATATTTTCTAATTTATCCAGAATTGCCGTAATTCAAAATGGAGAGCAATCCTTCAAAAGCGCAATCTGTAGACTGTGATATTTATAAAGCTATAAAAGAAATATCTTTTATGAAAGAAGTATTAATTTTAAATTTATAATGTTAACTTACTTTATATGTGTTTGTGACGGTACAATCAATGTTTATTTTAGAACTATTTGACTTGCTGTAATGATCGCCAAGAGTTAAAAAAACAAATTGGAAGAGTGAATGATGAATTGAAAAATATACGATTAACTGTCGATACGCTACAAACTAATTTGACAGAATCAAAGAAACTTATAACCGAGCAACAAACAGCTATTTCCAAACTTGTTGCAATAAAAAATGACATTAAACATTATAAAAACGATATAGCAGCAAGAGAAAAACGCATTTTCGATTTAGAACAAGTAAATTTCCACACTTTTAATTTTGTTGACATCTGTCAAAGTTATATTTTTAACAGTGTTGTTTTATATTTTAGGGAAAAAATGAATTCGTAAATCTTCACAAAGTAGATGAAACGGCGCTAGAAGATGACTTTAATAAAAAACTTGAATTATTCAAAGTTGAACATATTACTGAAGGTAAGATATTTTTGTTTTCATTATGTTTTGAAATTTTTAATTTTTTGAATGTCGCAATTTCTTCTAGTGAAAAATTTGAAAAATGAATTGACTATTGTAACTTCTGAGGCAATTTGTAACGTTAGAAGACAGGAAGAAGAAAAATTACAGTTGTTCGTAGTGAAAGATGAAATGGTAAAATTCAACAATTAATACATAACTTTTTTTTATACATCATTTTTAATTAAATTTTTAAGCTATTTTAGATACCTTTTAAATGGTTGGTAAATGTGCTGACCAGTACTGTCTGTATTAAATTTGTTACTGCCAATAAACTAATAATTTTGGACAATAATATTTTAACATAAAATAGATTGCTCTGAACTATTGCGATAATAAATTGTCATATTCCACATATACTAATTATAATTTTGTGTTTTACAGTCATTATCATAGTACAAATAATTAATTAAATTTTAAATAAAATGAAATAAATAAATTATAAAAAGATAATGTAAAGTAAAATAAAATAAAATATAATAAAATTAATAAAAATAAAATTGGTATAAATAAATTTAATAAGAATAAAATAAAATAAAAGAGAGCGTTTTAGCTGCTCTTTGTTTTTATTTTTAATTTAATAACATATTTTATTTAAAAAAACAATAACTGTAACCGTTTTCAAGCACAGTAGATGAAAGTTATGACAGAGCTACAATACTGAACTCAATCCGTTAGCTAAATGAGGAAGTTCAGTGGTTTTTTTAAAAAAAAAATTTGTTAATAGACTGTTAAACTAAGTCAATTTTTTTTTTTTTTTAATTTTTATATATCGTATTATCGGCGCTACGATTTTTCAAAGTTTTGTATTTCTGAAATAACTCCGCGTGTAACGTCAGAGGTTCATTTTCGCTTATTCCCATTCAGTTCTTCCTATTGGTCCAGAAGCGACAAGCAGACCGGAAATTTTCCATGGCTCTCAGATCATAGGTTGATTCACATGAACCAGTGACGTCATTTAAAGTAGTGCGTTTTTATCAAAATATTTTTTATTGTTTTTTCTGTACATTTTCAAGAAACTTTGTCTTACTATTTAATGCTCTAATTTTTACCCCGCATAAGAAAACTTTTTTTGTATCCAATTTCCCGTAGGGCTGAAGTTCCTCATTAAAAAAAATGTGATGAGGTGAGCAATATTAGTTTGTATTATTAATAAGCGTCTTAACCCCAAATTAGGTTATTGGGTACTCTAAGGTTTAAATTTATCGTGACTCGTATTTATTTATTTATTTATTTATATGTATAAATATATAAACTTATATACTGTTAATTTTCATACAATATTTTGTCTATTTTTAAAGAGTATATATCCTTACAAAATTTTATAATCTTACTGTAATTAAAATGCTTTAATTCCATACAGTTTTTGTCGTTTTTTTATTTTGGAAACAAACATCTTTTTTTCTTTTTGTAGACAGTTTAAAAAAAAAAAAAAAATTGTATTTAGTTTGTACATAACCAATAATGCGTTTTCATTATTTTATGTAACGTTGAGTTTTACTTTTTTATTACAGTATGCTTTTTTGGTTCTTACACATCTTTTGAAAAAATATTGTGTTGTTTTTTTACAAAAATATTTATAAATATGTTCGAACTCAAATTGTTTTTCTAAACGCCTTGGGCGTACATGCGTAATTAAATAATAATAAAAAAAAATATCGTTACTAAAAATATACTATTTTTACCTAAACCATGTGGTACGAGTAAAAGCGGTAAGGCCGTTTTAAAATTAATTATAAATTATTATTCATTGATAACTCATATCCAAGAGTGATGATAATTTCAAAACACGACAGTAAAAAAAAATATTTTTTCGCCATTTTAGATTAATAAACTTATGTTGGATTATGAAGAAAAATTACAACGTGCGCATGCGCAATATATGTGCCTCAAGGATGATGCTCGCGCAATGACTGAAAGATACAAAAATGTATGTATGAAAAAATATAGGAGTTTTTTCAAATGTTTATAGATAAGGACTGGATTTTACCTTCTAGGGCAGTGATGGCGAACCTATGGCCCGCAGGTCCGACACTGACCCATCCTGGCTCTCTAAATGACCTACGCGTTGATTTATATAAACTTTTTTTCCAAGTGACTCCACTGACTTAGTTACCCACAAGCTAATACTAAAAACAACAGTGAACAATATTTGACCCACTTCTCAAAAAGGTTCGCCATCACTGCCCTTGGGTGTTATTGAGATGAAATATTTTAGAGAAAATAATAAGGAAGTCTAGGCATTTTACAGAGTGTTCAGATTCTTTAAAGGTTTCAGCAACGTCGTAGCTAGGAGCTGGCCAGGTAGACGGCTGCTAGGGGCCCAACCCTTTGAGGGGCACACTTTGTAGACCCGCAGCCTTTTTTTCTCTTTCTCTTCCTAGAAAACAAGTCTTGGGAGAGCGCAAAATTCGAATCCTGCCAGGGGCTCTCATGACCCTAGCTGCGACGCTGGGTTTCAGTTTTGTAACTTCAAAAAAATTAATAGTGTAAGCACTTTCTTCTCATACCCTTGGCCTCTTCAACTTTTGCCTCCAACTCCACCAGTCCTCAACAGTCATTTTTCAATTTGCAACTCTTAGAAGCTGTGCTTCATCTTTGTTTATTCCATCCTCCCACCTCAGTCCATATTCTAATCCATATTTTACCCCCTGCATGTTTCTCCCTTAAAACATATGTAACCTGTTTTTTTGTGTTAACTGTCAGTTAAAAAAATATTGTAATTTTTATTCTAAATACTTATGGTTCTCTTATTACTTCAACGGTATTTTTGATTGATTAAAATCGTAATATGTATTAACGTAAGGTTTTTTCAGATCGCCTGTATATAAAATCAATTAATTTAAACGCGATATTGCAGTATCACCGACGATATTATGATAAAATATTTTCAGAAAATCGTCATACTGGAACAAAAAAATTTACCCCGCACTAATGTTGTCCCGCCAAACGTTTTTCGAAATAATACTTGGAACGCCTCATCAAATGTTTAAAACCACCCAGAGACGCATTTCGCTTGAAACCAGTTCTCCGCATCTTCAGATCAACGTAAGCGGCAAACTCCGCAAGCTTCAGGACCTTACAGACTTATGCCCTAAGGAGTGGGCAAGCAAAGTAACTCAAATAACAACTAAAATAATAATAATTGCAAACCATTGCAAGTGTATTTTACGTCTCATAATATAAACGTCGAAAAGCCCGCAAAAAGAAAGCCTTTTTGATAAAAATGCCTATGAGTTTCAAGAAACCGAGTAATTAAGGGACATGTTTAAATTTTTATTTTTATGTATGTATCGTAGACGGAAATTTAAAATGCTATAGGTAAGGGACAAATTAAATACTGTTTAAGGCAGAGGTTTGTTTTTGTTCGTTTTGTGTAAAAAAATATAAAAAAGATATATTTATTTATTTTAAAGAAACAAACAGTCGATAATGGTATAATAACATTTTTTAAATTCGCTTTAAAGACAGACCAGTGGAGTTTCTAAATAAAAAACATACATATTATTAAATTGTGTTACAACAAAAGGATGTGTTTATGTGTATTTGTATGAGTAAGTGTAGATGTGTGTTTATGTGTATTAGTGTGGGAGTAAGTGTTCAGGTGTGTGCATCATTAAATAGTAAGTGGGATCGTATCCCAGCCAGAAATAATAAGTCTTAATTTATTTTAAAATAAATTAAGGGGCATGTAAAATATATCAATAGATGAAAAAAAACATAGAGCAAGAACGATAGAGGAAACAGTGTTGTGCATAGTTATTGCTACAGACAGGCAGATGGAATAAATACTTATTTCTTGTCACGCGAAAGGGGACATTAAGATTAATTTTGGAGAGTAGGTTAAAAGAGTCTACTTTATTATTTAATAATTTATGTAAATAGCATAATTCAGATACAGTGCGTCTATTTTCAAGGGTAAAAAATCTATTTTGTTTGGCAAATTGGCTGTAAGTACAAAGCGTTTTATTGTTTTTATAATCTAGGTATTTAAAAAAATTTCGTTCGACATTTTCGATCCTTTTTATGTATTATTTATAAATGTACTTTATATTGCATTAAAAAATTCAATGTAATGTTCGATAATGTAAATAAAATAAAAAATATTAAATAAATTAAAGTTTTAAAAAATGTATTCTGTTAATAATATGTAAATATAAATTTTAGTTCAGCAATATTTATATGTTGAATGAAATTTGGTATTAATAATTGACAAAAACATGAAATATGATTTTTATAAAATTTTGATTTTCCTCTCTTGAACAACTTACACTTACAGCATTTCAAATTTCCGCCGACGATATGATAAAAATGTGAAATTGATTTGAGAGTCCTCACTGGAGTATTTAATTTTTTTACATCTATACTTAATATTATGAATGTGACAGTGCGTTTGTCTGCTTGCCTGTGTTTTATTCACGTCGCAACGGAAATACTGATCTACGTGATTTTTCGCAAAGGGATAGCCGGAGAGCTGAGAAGTCCTCACTAGAGAATTAATTATTATCAAAACAGAATAACGATGATTCGTCGCCATAAAAGACTAACGGACCGTCGTATTTTTTGCATAGCGACAGTTGAAAGACCGGCAATCGATGCAGTCTACTTTTTATCCCGTAAGATAATATCATTTTATAGGGAAAATTCTTGAAAAATTACTCCCTGGTTAAAGCTGGTATCGCATAAATATATTCTGATTTCTTCTATTTTAATATACTTTATTTAAAACTTATTTATTCTATATCTATTTGTTTCGTTTGGGAGTCTATTTTTTTTTTATAAAAAATAATTCTTGCATCTTTGACCAAAAGGACAATAAAAACTTTAAAAAACTCATAGATTAAAAACAAATATTTACTTCGTAAAGGTACTTTTAAGTTTTGTTTGATTTTAATAATACCTATTTAAGTTAAATAGTAAGCGAAACATATTTAGTTTTTATTCAAAGATTTTAAGTTAATTGATTAAAATGTCAATTTTTATTTAAACTGTATTAGTTGTAAATCATTTCGTTATTTAAAAAAGTCATGCAACGTTTTCTTTTTCTTGAAAGTTTATTGCCTTTAAAAAAAAGTCAACTGCTTTATGATTTCGTTAAATTTTTCATAATAATATGTAAAAATACAATATTGTACCATTTCACGCAAATAAAAAATATTATCAAACACATATCAAAGAATGTTTTTTTTCATAACTTACCTCCTTCCGCCAACAAATTAATGTCAGTATTTGATTAGAACTTTTTTGCATAAGTACTTATGATTACTAGATTTTTTCGATAGAAGGAAATATTTCCATTCGTCATAATCATCGTAATTTATCTATCCTCACTCAGCGGTCCATAGGGCACTGCATTGGCAGTGCAATCGCAGCGTATCTAGATTATTACTATATAACCAAATATTTTTATTTCCGGGTTATTTTTAACCAGTTGTAAATAATTGTGCTTGTAAATTACTGGTATTATCATTCGGCATTTGATTTGAACACATATATATTGGTGTGTATTATCTATTCAGTAGATTTGAACCTCAGACTTTTTATTTATGCTTTATTAAATTATGTTGATAACACCTTAAGAACTTATATAAACATTCTATAATACCACATTTTATATCAAAATTTACCAAGAACATTAAAGATATAATTTATTTGAAACATTTTAAAGTTTTCCATTTCTTCATTGGAAAATTTTAAACCTTTTTACAATAAGTTTATATTTTATTTTATCTGAAATATTCTAGGCTACTAAAATTATCACTGAAATAATAATAGGCTAATAAAACAGTACATTTTGTCATGCAAAAGATGGCAGTGTTTTTTTTTTTTTACGTGTTGTTGGTTTTGTGTCTGTATTAAAAAAGTTTGCGCGCTACCGCGCGTCAACATCGTAACAAAACATAGCCAAAATCAGATTTTTTTAAAAACCATGAGCGTTTTTTAAAAATCTCTTTTTGGTTAAAAAATACTGTTTTTCTCAAGTTTGAACGAAAAATTAATTCTGTATCAAAAACCGACTCTTTAGTTTTAATAGTAACTGCGATACAAACTGTCAGTTTTGTCTGTTTGAGATTTATAATGATAAAAAACTATTACTGACGTTCGGAATGATTTATCCTAATCAGGAACTTTTAAACATGACCTGGCAACATTTTTGCAATGTTGAAATAATTGTGTAAGTTCCTTAGAAAATGATTATAACATTCCTTGTAAACCCAAACACGAATCAATACTTATTAGTGTGGAAAATATACCTTAGTATTTTGCTTAATCGAACAGCTCATTAATACACAGAAGAATACATAGTTCGCATAGTAATATGTGTGTTGTGCAAATATGTGCAACCTCTGGCAAAATACCATGTCCATTAGGTGAATAGATAATATGTACATATTTACGTAAATAAATAAATACTTACATGAAGGCATTTCTTATATTTCCTTGAGGTTATTTAATGTACCTACAGTACTAGTATTTTGCGAAATCGAGTGTGGATAAATACCAATTATTATTTTTAGATTAGAACAACACAATTTTTTTTAATGAAATCAGCAACAATATTCTAAATAGTACCATGGATTCATAATTTAATGGTATTTTTTAAGTAAATTCTTATTTTACAGTGCATGGAGTTTACTTATGGAACCATTGATGCCTACCATAATTTGTTAAAATTACAAATAATACATTAAACTAAATAATTTATAAAGGTAAAAAATATGTATTATTATGGAACATGAATCTTAATACCTACCGGACCCAAAAATATTTATAATTAAATTTTTCACCATATTATTTTATTCACGATTTCTTAATTTCTTTATTTTTTTATAGTTTTTTTTTTCTTTTTTTTTTATTAAACTTTTCGGTTACATTTTAATACACTCACGTTACAACAGTTTTTATTTGTTAAAAAATAAGTTTTATAAGTATTAAGAAAACCATAAAATATTTGTCTCTTTTTGCGGTCGTTTCAACGGGTGATTATCGACCATGGTGAATGCGGGTGATATTTTAGAATAGGTAAGTATCCCCATTATATCATTTAAGGTTACGACTTTATCGATAGTGTATTGAATTTGAGATTCGAATGTTTCCGAACTCAAATATATAAATGCTAAACAAATTACTAAAATGACCAAAATACAGAAGTTACTAGGCGGGTATATTGCCTCATAATATCGTTCATTTAAGAGATAAATCTAAGCATCAAATAAGATCAATCTTTCTGGATTGCCCTTCTTAAATTGGGCTTATTCCTATAACGAGCAAATAGCGTCAGTGTTTTTTGTGCCATTTTGTCTCATTAATATAAAACATGTGTAAATAAATAAATAAATCTTATCTAAGGTCAGAAAGTTTTTTTAAAATTATGTCTACCCGCTATTATTAATATTGAAGACCGGACCATATGTAACAAAAAAAGACTGAAATGTGCATGAATAATGCTTAAAATTTGTAAGTAAAGTGTGAAAATATGAAACATGTTTCTTTTTAATACGCCTATTATTTTTCTACTAGGAGAAATTAAAAAATCTTTGTTTTTATTAATATTGACAAGAGTGTGTTTTTCTAAATTTACTGTTGTAAGAATATGCTTTTTATGAGATAAAATATTTTTCATATTTAAAGCATTAACTTTGGGCTCCAACATTTCAGTAAATGTTATTAAATATTTGTATGTAACCACTTACCGACTTTTTTATGGTTTTGCATGTTGGTCATTTTAGTGTCCTTACGAAGAGACGGGTACGTCTCGAAACCGGTAGACATAGAAAAGTCGGTAAGTGGTTATATACAAATATTTAATAACATTTTAGCTAAAACTTAGGTGCTATATTAGCGCATATTATCTTAGGCAAAATTTAATTTGACATAATGGTTCGAAGCCAGGGTTGTTTTGTAAAATGTTTTCAATCTTTTCTCTAAGTTTACAACACTTAACCATGTTTTATTCTTTTGACAAACTCCGCGCGGTTGCGAGAGCAGCAGAGGGCGCATAGGAGCCGTGCGTTTCGTTGTTAAGGTCGGCTAAAATTATTAAAATAGCGCAAATACGTCCCATCAGCAGGTTTTTAGTAAAATTTGCTAAAATCTATGAAAATATCCGAAATATGCAAATGCATTTGCAAATATGCAATTGCACATAATCCTGTACCTTAATATTATATTTAAACAAAATCTTCATTAACAAAATGTAGTAATCATAAATAAATGGCTTAATTGATGTACCATCGTTACTGGAACAAGTGGCATTCAATGTTCCAATCCGCCGGTTGCGAAATAATAATATGCTGTTCCTCGATCAACACAGCACAAACTATGGCTTGCATGCACCAATATCCTGATTATGTCGTATTGTAAACCCGAGAGAAGATCTGCACTTTTTTGGCGTAAGTCTTTATGGATTTAAAAGATCACTAAGATAGACCGGATCTTGTCTTGAAGTAGGTTTTTTTGTCCTAGCTTTAAATTTATTTAGTTTTTTTATATTTTATAAATGCCTGTATTTATTATAAGAAATTGTATTTACCAGCTTTAAAATGGACTGCATAAGTCCGTCAAATAAATAAATAAAACGTGTTTATTTTTATTTCGACTTTATTAAAATTTTCCAAATATTAACAAATGCCAGTGGTAATATTTTATTTTATATTATAAATAAGAACATAGTCTTCATAGCATTCATATTTAATAAGTAATAAACATCATCAAAAAGTATAGTGTAATATCAACTTCAGTTGATAAATAAAGTTTAATAACTCCTAACAGTATTATTTATTACGTTCTTTTTTTTTAGTAAAAAAAGAACGTAAGGGAGCGCAACAACCCAGCAAGACTCGTCAGTATAATATATCTGCTTAAAAAAAAAACACTATCTGTTAAAGTTTGAAAATAATGTTGACTTTATGTTTTTTTGTGGTATCGGAAAAAGCTAAGGGTAAGCTGATTGCTATTAATATAATATGCGGTTATTTCGTTTTCATATTTTTTGAGAAACTCCATAGTTAATTTAGTTTACGTTTTTCAAATTGCTTTCCCAGCTCTTAAAACAATGAAAAAAATTTTTTTTAATGAAATAAATACTAAATTATGGCTGTTTTAATACCACGAAATTATCCAACCCCTCACATGTTGAGGCTAGATTATTTTGAACGTTTTTATTAACTAAAGAGCGTCCATATTGGAATCTTAAAGATGGTCAGTAAAGATGTTAATAAAACCATTTAAAAAGGGTTTCATTAAAACTTTGCATCAACACATTATTTGCTATTATTTAAGGTTATCATTTAACTTTTTTTGTTTCAACCTGCTAGTTTAGACTTAGCAATATTTTTCTTCGTTATCATGGCTGATGAGTTGGTCCAGAGAGTGCCAGCTACAGGAGTAGTCTATCTTCAAGTGTCCATGTTGGCTTAGGCCGAAGTTTTCAGGCGGAGTCTTCAGGTGAGGAGACGCCATGTTGAGGAGATTCAGCTCTGATGGAGTGAAGTATCCAGCTGACTCTAGCATCTGACAGTCAGGACAGTTGATATTACGAATCCTCCTGTTGATAAACGAACGATGTTCATAAAATATATTTATAAATGAAGCTACTTAAAAACATATTTAAAAATGTTAAATAGTGAAACGTAAACAAAAAAAAAGACTTCGACCTTTTTTTACTTATATAATGTATATTTTGTGATTTTTCGAAACTTTTTCATACTCTTTTAATTTATTTTAAGTGGTTATATGTAATTTTCAAAATTCAATCACATACTTTTAAGCTGTATTACATATTTTTAATTTTTAATACTTCCTACGTTTTACTTTGTTTACTTTGTACGTTTTAATATGTACTTTTTCATGATCAAAATTGCTTAGAATATGGAAAATAAGTTTGTAAGAATAATATCTTTTTGCGTTAAGTTGTTGATTTATAATGTATCATAATTTTTATTCTGCTTTTGTTAATAATATTATGGTTTGAAATATGGATACGCCTGTAAATAAATATTGTTATCTGCATGTCCCTTAATGAGCTTTTTTCCAAAAACTCCACTTTCATCCACTACATGTTGTATCCCAACTCAACACAAGGCTCTTGGCCTTAATGAGTTAGGAATACGTGATTATTATTATTTTTGTAATATAAAAGTGTTTGCATGAATAAATAAACAAATATTAAATATGGCTGGAATAAATGACCAAATTGTATTCCATGCAAATAGTAAAGTTGTTATTTAGAGACAGATTGTTTCTAAAATTTTTATTACTCGAACTTGTAAAACCGTACACTTATAAACTGAAAATATTCGTACTATATTCTGATGATGAAACAAAGGCCTCGGTGAAGGGATTTTGTTTAATATGTCCAAAAAGGAAGAATAGGCCTTAAAAAAACATGTTTTTCATGCAAAAAAATACTTTGCACTGAACACGTAACATACATGTGTCCTACATGTTTTAAATGGTACACTAATAATACTCCCATGGAATACTAATTTATTTATTTTTATTGTTTTATTTTCTCAAAGAAGCGTCAAGATATCGTAATTTAAAAAAAAAATGGTTGCGTTTAGCACAAAACAAGTAGTTTGATTTATTTTTCTTCCCTTGAAATCAAAAAGATATGTTACTTCGTGGTAAGACGCTGTTAAAGAGACGTGAGCATTTTGCTCGCCAGCGAGTATCCGGGTAACTTTTTTAACTTTCATATTCCCTTCTAAAAACTATTCCAATATACATAAACAAAATAATTTACAAACCTAAATTTCCTGACGGCAGGTTTGTGCTGAGGCAGTCTGTTCTTGTTTTTGGGCAGTGTAACCTTTCTCTTCCTGTTGGTCTCGTAAACATAGACCAGTGAAGGGTCTGCAGAACTTGGGTCAAAAGGGTCCGTCGTAGATGTGTAAATGTAGTTCTCATTTCCACTCGATAAAGAGCTACCCGTATCTGAAACAATTAATAAACACGTTAATTTATTTTATTTTATTTAAAACTTTAAGTACAATAAAAAGTGAATATTAATATTTGGAAACACCATAACTAAACAGAGGTATTTTAAAGGGTCTAAAAAAACTCTTTACTGACTTTAGTGTTGTATAAAATCATCTTTTTTTTATTACGATGTCATAAAAAAATAATGAGTAGGTGGGTACTAATATTGTATCAAATATTTAAATGGTCAGGTAAATTTTTGGGTTTTAAAAAAATAAATAAAATGCCTTGACTTGTGGCATTTAGTTGATGATCAATGAGGTTTCTGAAAATAATAATTCGAATGCAGTTTATCGAGCTTATTGCTAATAGCAACATCTTCCAGGGGTGCTATTATTAACCACTCTCGCGGCACGAGAAAACAGTTTTTCTCGTGTATTTTATACGTAAACACACGAGATAATACGGCCGAGAGAGCGTTTGGAATACCAGCCCAGGGGTGGTAAGCTGAATCTTCTCTACCAAGGGGGTTATAATGTTTATGGAGAGAGCGGTTAGTTTTGGGAATTTTTATTTTTTGCATGCCTTTACAATTTGCTTCATATCTGGTCATACTAACGATTAAACGTCTAACATTTTCGTTTAGAACATTATTGCGACCTTAAACATTACCCAAAACACTAAGGCTGAATTGACAAAATCTTGTATGTTTTTTTCCGTTTTTTTTTTAATTTTATGCATCATTCGACGTTTAATCATCTACCCCAAGGGTGGTATTCTGAATCACCTCTACCCCCAGCTAGTGGTTTATTTAGATATTTATTTTTTTTGAATGCGACGACACTTTGCTTCATATAATGGTCACACTGATAATTAAACGTCAAATAATGTATAAAACTGTTAAAAAACCGGAAAAGAATACGGTTTTGTAAATTCAACCTAATTAAATGTTTTGGGTAATGATTAGGGTCGCAATAATGTTTTAATCTAAAATCATCGTGTTCGATTTCACGAGTTCATATTTATTTTGACGTTTAATCATCAGTGCGGCCAGATATGAAGTAAAGTGTAAACGCATGCAAAAAATAAAAATCCTCAAATTAATCGCTCTCTTGGGGTAGGGGTAAAGAAGATTCAAAATACCGCCCCAGGAAATAAAAAAAACAGATTTGGTAAAAAAAAACATCAATATTATTTGAACATTTAGAAAAAAATGTATGAATATAAATAATTAGTTTCAAATTATAGCTTATGTTTTTTGTGGGTAGATAGAGCTTACAAATATAAACGAATTAATATATTTATTTTTTTATACGCATTATCTATATGATCAGGAAAGCGGGATCAGGTAATTAGTTTGGAAAAAGACAGGAAGATGACCCAGGAGAGAAAAGGAATAAACATTTAATTTGTTTATGTTTTAAAGTGAGATTAGGGTTCTTAAGATAAGTAATAATATATTAATTTGTTAAGTATTATAATATATTAAAATGTAATTGCCTAGCTTGGAACGGGGTATGTACCCTTGTTAGCTGGGCAAAGTGAATATGGAATTGTATTTTGATAAAGAGTGTGAATAAATAAATAAATAAATAAATAAATAAATAATCAACAATGTTTTGAGTATGTCCAAATGCTCGTTGACAGGCTGGATTTCCTCCCTAGGGAGTAATTAAGATCTAAATTCAATGCAACAGAGAGGGAAAACACTTTTGAGTATAGAATATGGATGTCTAGGCATTTCAAGGGCTTATGACCTATCATTGACTTGTTTAAGTGGCCACATATTATTTTCTCAATTTTTTTTTCCTTTCTGTTGCAACAAATTTAGATAATTAATCTGGGTCCAAGGAAAATGATTTTCATAATTTCTAAAAAACAACAAAATGGTGAATGTTACACAGTGTGTAAAGTGTCCACTTAAACCAGCTAATGACAGGTCATAAGCCCTGTAAATGCCTAGACTTCCATATTCCCTTATTTAAGGTATTCTCCATCCCTGTTGTAATTTGTTAATAATAATATATGTATATAATTAACGTCGCCATCATTTAGGAACTGTCAATGAGCGAAAAAAGCTCCATAACATACAGTAAAAGAATTTTATCCTGTAATTTCAGAGACGGTCCTTAACGTTGACATTCAAACCAACGTTAAAATGTCATTCGAATTTTTTAACTTTTCTTTTTTCCTTTCCGCTTTTACCGCCCTCTTTTCTTGTAATATGTACCCATATTGTTGATTTTGCTGTTTATTAAAATTAAAAGAAAAATTCAAGCTAATTAAAACAAATAAAAATATACAAATAAAAAAATAAAAAAAGATTATTATGCATATTATATGTGTGTTCATGTTTACTACATGATTTCTCATGTTGAATGGTTTGGGTAGATAGTAAGAAATCGCCATTTGGTAATAAGCCCGCCAGCGTACGCACAAAAAGTAAAATAAACATAGCAGAACTCCGTTTATCCGAACTTCAGTCGTCAGAATTGCATAATATCAGGAAATAAAAAAAAAGATGTTATAATAACAAATAAAAAAAGGGCGCTGGCGGCCAGCGCATTAAACTCTACTGGACATGTTTAAGTAATTTTTATGTGATAACGTCTGGCACTCATTAATCCGGTTGATTGGAGTTTTACCGTGCTTAAAGAAAACTATATTTAACCCTCTAAGGAGGTATTTTACAGAGATTAATCTTCATTTATATCTTTATCATTTATTTAAAAGTCTTTAAAAACAATTGTTGTTTCCGTGCGTACTGTAGTAATTATTGTCGATTAAACATTGCAATAAAATTAAACCAAAAACTATCGGAAAAAAATCGTCTAATAAATCGCCCATAAACACAAATAAAACCTGTCTCACGACCCCTTAATTACTTTGTACCTACCTATCGAAATCAAAAGTTTTGGAATGCTGTTGAATTTTGCGCAAACCCCCCTACAGGTGAATTATAAAGATTGATTGGTATAATATAAAACATGTTTCGTTTTCACTGATCAGCTTCTTACTTTTAATTATACTAGAATCATTAGTTACACAATAAATAATAACTTAAAACAAATGTGATACATGGTCATTTTCAAAAGTAGACCGCTTAAACTACTTGAACCATTAATTTGACATCGTTTTGAATAATCATTTGTAGAGTTGTACACATAATATAATAGCATATAAGGAATTCAATTCATTAAAATATGTATCAAGTTTATACGCATGCTGAGAAACTCACGCAATTATTGAAATAAATGCTCTTTTTTATATTAAAAAAATGTACTGAATGTATCATATTTATTACTGAAAGACGCAAAAGTATAAATTATATATTTTCTCTAAATATATTTACAAAATTAAATTAATGCTAAAAATTAAATTTAGCGGCATTTAATAAAATGAACATAATTATTATTTTTTAAACACTGATTTTTTATTTCTTCTACCGACCGGTTTCAAAGCTACACAAGCACCTTTATCAAGATATATTGAACTAATGAATCTTATCCTATTTTATTTTGACAGTGTTTATTAAATATTAAATCGAAACATATAGAGCTAATAAATCTTTTTTTTTATGAAGTAGTTTAGTTAGTTATTTTTATGAGAGTATGAAGTGAGATGGATACGATCTTTAAAACACAAAAGTGGACTAAAGATTTTACTCATTAGCCCCATATGTTTCTATGTAATATTTAGTAAATACTGTTAGCATAACATATTATAAGATTCATTAGTTATTTATGCCTTGATATATAAGCTGGTGTAGATTTGAAATCGGTCGATAGAAAAAATAAAAAATAATGGTTAAAAACAAAGTGGGTTTTAATTTATTTTATATTAATGAATAATTACAAAGTTAGTGTTTCAAACATCAAATTTATAACCTACATATGATCAAAAACTCTTATGCAACCGTGATTTGAGTCTAAACGTTTACAGAGTAATGAAATCTGACGATGGCGGGTTGGAATCTCAAAGTCTCAGCGATGAACGAATTTGAGGCCATCGAAATATGGTTGTGGAAAAGAAATCTTAGCCAGTGGTTCAGTGTTCCGGATGCAGTGACGCTGATCAAACCGGCCCAGGATCAAAACGAATTTAGGATGATGGTCGTCAACATCCGGTAGGAGTGACAAAGAAAGAAAAAGACATATCGTCGAAAAGTTAAGAATGTATAATTTTTCTGTTGTTTTTTGCACCACAATACCATAACCTAATTCCCATTCAAATTAAATGTTTTTTTAAATATGTATGTTTAACTCTTCCAGACCTGAATCACCTTTTTTGATTTAACAATTTCTTCATTGCCTAAGATAATCAGATATTTGGTCTTGTTTCCTAAGACCAAATACACACCTAGGCGCGATTGCAAACATAGTACATATCGAGACAATATAAATTAACATTAATATTTATGTACGAAAATGTGTATATTTGTATGAAAATTCAAAATATCTTTGTCGATTACCTGTAATTGAACATATTTAAAAAGAAAATCTATTTTTCAAACAGAAAACTTAATTTTACTTTGTTGATAAAATTGAAGACAAATTTTAACTTCCCATACGGGCCCTGATGCAAGTATTCTGAAGTCGTTCGACTTTATCAATGCAAACGTATTCGTATGCTCTTTGCGTCTCATTTATACTAATTTGTGTATTTGGTCCATGTACATAATCGTACATATATGTCAACGATTCTCATTTTGTCATATGAAAACTATTATGCGGTAATTTGCTAACATACCGCCATAAATGTTTTAAATGGAAAAAAACAACTTTCGATTTTCCTTGCATCGGTGCACTGAAATACTTTTGCATTTAGTCTGTAATATTTAGCGATTTTATATTTTTTTCCGATAAAGGATTTTTATCATAATTAAAAAATAACCTCTTATTAGTGACCGACCGTAAAAAAAAAAATCCGCCAAAACCAAATTTCGGCTTCTGAAACGAAAACGAAACTTATTTAAATAACAATGTTTGATTATGTCCAAATGCTTGCAGACTGGCAGGATTTCCTCCCTAGGTAGTTATTCATATTTAAATTTATTTCAACAAAGAGGGAAAATATTTTTGAGAAGGGAATATGGAAGTCTAGGCATTTACAGGGCTTATGACCTGTCATTGGCTGGTTTAAGTGGCCACTTTACACACTGTGTAACATTCACCATTCTGCCCATGTTTGAACATCCACATTTCCTCAACTCTTCCATCTGTTGACTTTTGTGAAGTAAAAGAGCTGGAACCTTCATCACGTGGGTGAGATTCATCCAGCTGAACCAAATCACCCACTAGGCAACGCCTGAAAACAATTTTCCAATTTTTATACTTATTCTTTTACCAGGTAGTCAATTCAACAATCTAGTTAATTCAACACTTAAACCAGCCAATGACAGGTCATAAGCCCTGTAAATGCCTAGACTTTCATATTCCCTTCTCAAAAATGTTTTCCCTCTCTGTTGAAATAAGTTTAAATATGAATAACTACCTAGGGAGGAAATCCAGCCACTCACGGTACTAGACGTATTAATTTTTCACGTTTGCAATAGTAAAGAGTGGCCTATAAAATAATTCTTAAATTACACTTTAGTCCAATATTTGAGTTTGTCCAAATGTTTGTAAACAAAAAACCGGATTTTACCCCCTCAGGAGTCGTTAAGATTAACAAATTACAACAGGGATGGAGAATACCTTAAGTGGCATAGGCAAAATGGTGAACGTTACAAAGTGTGTTAAGTGGCCACTTAAACCAGCCATTGACAGGTCATAAGCCCTATAAATGCCTGGACTTCCATATTACCTTCTTTAAGGCATTCTCCATCCCTGTTGTAATTTGTACACTTTAGTCATTTAAAAAATACTAAATTATGTGTAAGAGTCTAGAATCTAGACTCTTGATTAAAAATATTATTGACATTTATTGCAACAGAGAGGAAAAACATTTTAACAAACTAAAACCGCGACCGAAACTAGTTTTACTGTCTTAAAGTGTCTGAAACCGAATCTTCGGTCAGTCACTGGTAGAATTAGGAGTACTGACGGTGATAGGGACACGAAAAGCAGTAAATGTAAACTCTAAATAATTAAAGCGTAAGAATGATCATCTTACCATAATGTTACAACAATGATCGAGATACGGTGTAGATGGTGTGCCGATTTGTCAATGCGTAGATTTCTTCATTCATTTTTTAAAAGGTTCTCCTCCGTTAAAATAGCTGTCAAACTGACGAAGAATCTGTACGAATTTGTTTAAACACATATACTATTGAAAGTAAAAGTTAAAGAGGTTCATACTCTAGATTTCTCAAGCACAAAACGATAATTCTAAATTTTAACCATCAGATCACGATCACCCATAACTGCTTGGAAGTTTGAAATAGTTATGCAAATCAGTTACCTATCAGGCGAAAGAAGATGATTTCACTTTATCGACATATTTACCCTCATTACTCAAGATATACAAAAATATTACTTAAGCAATCAGTTTTAAATTAGACCTTTTTACATATAATTAAGAATAGTCCAGAAACCGCATACGCGCATTAAACAGAAGGTGACTAAACTACTCTTTAAATAGTAGTTTTACGTTTTGACCCATTAGTTTCTTTGTAGACGGCGCTCAGTACGCAACTCTTGATTTAAATTCAACTATGCCGTGTTGTGTCGTTTTAAAATGTAGAAATACTGCAGGTATTATAAAGAAACAGGATGGTATCACATTTCATGTGTAATTAGCAAATACATGTGTAAGTAGCATATGCATTACTTAAAAATTGAATTATTTTTCCATCTGTCAGATTGTGAAAGAAAACAAAATGGACATTTCGTAAGTGTTGATAAATTAGTAAATTTTTTGAGAGAATGCGCGCGGCGAAAGTAAGGGGATTTTTGGACACAGTCCGATGTATTTCAATATGATTGTACGCTCCTTCTGGAATATTCTTAATTCTATGCCTTTTTTTATGTTCATGTCAATAAAACTTCATCGAATAATACAATTAGAATTTTTTATACAAAGGAAATGTTGACGTTTAGTTGACGCGCGAATAGGACAATTCAAATTTTCGTAGGTAGGAAATATTTGAGTTGACGCGCAAATAAGACGATTCGTTCGAAAGAAATGTTTGAGTTTTCACGCGAATAAGTAGTTTTTTTATTTGGTAATCGACTATCAAACCAAGTAAAAATTTATTTTATTTTTATGAATATGTTATCATCGCTACAATTTTTCAAAGTTTTGCATTTTTTTTATTACTCCACGCGTGACGTCACTAGTTCTCTTGGGAGAGTTGTCCTAATTGGTGAGTTGGCTTCCCGGAAACCGGAAATCTATTACAACACTCTATCATTGGTTGATTTTGAATAAGTGAAGTTTTGTGACGTTATTTAAAGTAGTTAATTTTTCAACAATGTTTGAGTATGTCCAAATACTTGCAGACTGGCTGGATTTCCTCCTTAGGGAGAAAAATGATCAAGATACGCTACGGTTAGTGTACCATTGCAGTTCCCTATGCATAATTGGGTGCGGAAAGGTCATGATGATGACAATCGATGAATCGGGTTGTGATCCCGTGGCTAGTGTTCCGGACTCGCGGATCAGAGGTCCCAGGTTCGAACCCCACTCTACCTTAACTTGATTTCCATTTTTTAATAGTGAGTTATTTGCAAAAAATACTTTACACACTGTTTTATATTCAGTATTCTGCTTATGTTTAAACCTCCTCATTTTCTTAACTCTTCCATCTGTTTAAGAAATTATGTGTTAACGTAAGTTTTGTCCGTTTTTTTCCAAATTAAAAAATGAACATCAAAAGTAAAACAAAATGGTAAAGGTTATGCGTCAATAGACAGAAAACTATATATAATTATATTTACTAACATAGCTTAAAATGTTTGTCCACAAAATTAATGCTTTAAATATAAATAATACAATAAATATTATTTAGCAAATACTTCAATATCAAATCATGACATTGACTTTGGCAATTCACTTGTGTTCTTTTCAAGCACAAAAGCAAAAATTTTTACAAACAATTATATTTTTATTTTTTAACATCACCCACTAACTATTAACAGCCATTGTTAGCGACATGTCAAGGCTTTATTCCCATTAAATATCTTCATTGTATTTAATTAACTAACACTCATATTATATTTAATTATGCATGTGGCATGAATTGCAAAAAAAAAACAAATTAAAAAGACAAATAAGTTAATAAGGAAATATTAGCGTTCTTATGTATTTTTTTTTTTAAAGAAAAAAGAAATATTTGCGTTCTTATGATTTACCCAAATATTTCATTTTGAGGGCCATTTTCAACGAGTTGTAAATAACTCACTATTAGAAAATGGAATCGAGTTGGGGTAGAGTGGGATTCGAACCACGGACCTTTGGTCCGTGAGTCCGAGACACTAGCCACAGGACCACAACCCGATTTTAAATAATATAGTAAAACTTAACATATGAGATTTTTTTGATAATTTTATCAAAATAATTATTTGAATTTAGCGAGCACTCTCAGGAGAAAATCCTGTGAAAGGATATCGACTGGAGTCGGTCTCATTGTGTACTGTTTATTGCGTTTGCCAGGCATTAAATAAGTAAATAATTGTAAAATAATAAATATAGATCCACCGTATTATATTTTATCGTGGTGTGAAACGGACAATCATACGAGACGAGGGGCACGTAATTTGCACGTGCACAGCGGACCAGTTTCCGTGAAGGTACGGTATAATATTTCTTAGTTCCTGTGCCATGATTATGAACGCTATCTTCATCTGTATATATCGAGACGGTATACTTAACTCCTGTACTATATGTATCTTACCTCGGTATGTTCTACCTACTTGTCATATCGGCATCATATGATCGAAACAAGCCCATGGAATGACCGCAAACAATTAGTCCGCGTTTCTTACGTCATTAACATTAAAAATAGTTCTCATTTATGTTTTAAATAGGCTTTTGTAACAAAAAGTGCTCACTTCAAAGCGATTATAAACCCCCAAAAATTCCAAATCAAGCAAAAAATGCTCGCTTAAACATGGATTTTGCATGACTTTTGGAAATCACCTAGACGGTAGGCTTAACGATCGTCTGTATGTATCTACCGATCGACTAAAAAGCCGGCTCCTTTAACGTCTCGATACATACACTTGGAAAGATAGTAAAACATATAGAAAATATTTAATAACTACATCATTTTTTTAGATTGGTAACTTTCTGACGCCTAGATAAACGTATCGAGATGTTTTAGACCCGTAGGTATAAAACGATGTACTTACATCAAATCGTGATGGTGGGGGTATCGGTAATGTACCGTCGGTCGGGAGACTTTTATCTTTAACTATGAAGTCATACTGAAGCTATGTCATTTTAGAGCGTAGATATGTGTACCGTGACGTACGCTTCCCCTTGATTCATATCGATGTACCTACCTAACACTTAAAGGTAAGGGGTCGGTAGTATATCTTTATAATCGCTAGAGGGAATTTATCTTCAACTATACCGTCAAGGTGAAAGTATGACGTCTTTATCTTCCCATCATAATCGAGGCCCTGAACTGGTACCTGAAGCGTAAGACTGATCATCTTACCTTGTAACATATGACAAAGTTATCAAGATACGCTAAAATTGGTGTATCGATGCAGTGCCCTATGCACCATTTGGTGCGGAAAGGTAATAATGATGATGATACAAATATATTTTGGTAGTAATAACGGAATAATTTCTTTGATTAAATTAAATGAAGATGGCAGATGTCACCGGAGTTTGCTGCGGCCGTTCTTATATTTCTTTATTCCTCAAAAAGTCACCACTGCAACCCCAAAATTTTGAGTTTGACGAAAGGGTTGAACATCGCTTAGCCTCATTAATTAGTTTTAATACTACAATAATAATCAAAAATGTTTTGAGTTTATCCAAACTCCTTGTAGACAAGAACTGGATTCAACACCCCAGGGAGCTGTTAATATATTCACATATTACAACAGAGATGAAGAAAATTTTAGAGAAGGGAATGTGGAAGCTTAGGCATCCACCGGGCTTATGACCTGCCTATATTTGAAAATCTATATTCCTTCTTCTTTTCTTAGCTGAAAGCTTTATTGTTGCTTTACTCCACAAACGTCAATAGATGGAAGAATCAAAGGAATATAGATGTACAAATATAGGCATAATGGTGAATGTTACACAGTGTGTAAAGTGGTCAGTTAAACCAGATAATAATAGGTCATAAGACCCGTGGATGCCGAGACTTCTACATTCCCTTATCTTGAATGTTCTTCATCGTTTACAACCTCTGTATTTGTAAAAGCCCTTCCGGCGTTATAATAAATAAATAAATAAATCTCTGTTGTAATATTTTAACAATGATAATTAATTGTTTTTTAATTTATTATGTTATGTAAATTTAGGTTAGGTTATGTTTGATAATTTAAAAACAATGTGTTTTTACAATATTTTTGTGTGTCCAAATGTTTGTAGACAAAAGACTGGAATTTACCTCCTCTGGAGTCATTAAGAAATATGGATGTTTAAACATAGGCAAATTGATGAATGTTACACAGTGTGTAAAGTGGTCACTTAAACCAGTCAATGGCCAGGTCATAAGCCTTGTAAATGCCTAGACTTCCATATTCCCTTATTTAAGGTATTATTCATCCCTGTTGTAGTTTGTCAATGTTTTTTTACTTAACTTAATTCTTTATTTAACTAAATAATTTATCCTCAACTTAACTTAATGTGTAAGTAAAGCAAAGGGGGAATTTTTTTAATTATTAAACTTCACCCAACCTATCCCAACGTAACCCGGCGGCTTTTGGTTCGGCCATTTCCAAAGGGCTAGCTTACAACCGACCAACACGTTGAACCTTGACTTATCTTGATTCATTCAACGAACGGCATAGCTATTAAGGTAAATACCAGCATTTAATGAACAGCCTAGCCGCTATTTGAGTGGCTAATTTCACTATTTGGCGGCGACAAATACGTATATATCATTGGTTATGCAGGCGTAGTATTTAATAAACATAATGTTGTGGCTTAGAACCTATGTAGATAATTTATGTACATGCAAATTGCGCTAATGATTCACACATATTTCACTAATCTTAACAAAGTAGTGTTATTTTTTACAAATTTGGGTGTGGGAAACGTTTTATTAATTAACATTACATTATCAATGTCAAAAACCTGGGAAACTTTCGCTATTTCGAAACAGTCCAAATGTGTAAGCAAATTGTAGTACAAAAACTTAGAACAATTATAAAATTCTACCTCTCTCATGAATTATTAATTTTTCTATTATCATCTATCTCGCGTGACGCGAGAAGAGAGAAAGCTTGTATTAGTGTAATGATGTTCTAGCCAAGACCAGTTGTTTAATTTCAGTCGTCATTAATTGGTAGATCACATAATTGAAATAACATTAGTGCTCGAGTAGTTTTAGATTAAACATTACCGATAGCTTTTTCTCCACATGTTTGATAGTTAACAGTAAAATATACTCAAAGAGACCCACTTTATGGTAGACTGACTACCTTATAAGATTATTTTGTACAACTACGTGAATTACGTATTTGGAATCAATATATTATTTTATAAAAAAATTTCGAAGTGCAGGTGTGATAAAAAACTGTTGAATTTAAATACCTACATACATAGAATTAAGAATAGTCCAGAAGGAGCGTAGAATCATATTTGAATACATCGGACTGTGTCCAATGATTCCCCCACTTAAACACACTGTCGCCGCGTGCATACGTTAAGTCGCCGGGTAATGTTGCTTGATGGGAAAAAAATAATCATAACACAAATGTAAAGTAAAATATTGTGCACGCGTAAACATTGATTGACACAACAGATTAGATAAATAAAGGGTCATTATATAAGAGTTATTGAATTCATAAACTTTGAACTTAAAATATAAAACAAATTTTATTTGACACAAAACGGATATTTTTATATCATGCTAAATAATATTTGATGTTTTAAAGATAATGTCGTTCAAATGTCCCCCACGGCGTTGTTTAATCCGAGGTCTAATTTTCATTAGTTCTTTTATTAAATGAGCAAAGTAGGGTAAAAAAATATTCTACCCTGGCAACACTAACGAAATTTCTATTTTATTTCTTCGACAATCTGACAGATGGAAAAATAATTCAATTTTTAAGTAATTCATTTGCTACTTAAACATTCGTTTGTTAATTACACATGAAATGTGATGCCATCATGTTTCTTTAAGATCCTAGCAGTATTTCTACACTTTAAAAGGACACAACACGGCATAGTTGAATTCGAATCAGGAGTTGCGTACTGAGCGACGTGTACAAAAAAACTAATGGGGCAAAACGCAAACCTACTCATTTGTGAGTAGTTGAGTCCCCTTCTATTTGATGTGCGTATGCGGTTTCTGGACCATTCTTAATTCTATGCCTACATAAAAAATAAAAATATATAAATTACAATAGATAATCAATGAGCATTCTTTTTGCCTAGATATTTAATATATCTGTAAATTTTGTGCGGTTTCGATGGCATTATTTTATGTGATATATTCTTCTTTTTTACAGTTAGATTGCACAGAACATCAAATAATTAATTAGGAGGCCCAAAGAAGTTATATATGAATCGGGTTGTAGACTCACGGGCCAGAGGTCCGAGGTTCAAACCCCTCTCCATCACAACTTGATTTCCATTTTCTAATAGTGAGTTATTTACAACTCGTTGAAAATGGTTACCAAAATGGAAATGCTTGGGTAAATTATAAAAACGCTAATATTTATTTTCTTTAAAAAATATATATGCAGGATGTTCTTTAAACCCTGTCACATCCGAAACCACGATGATGGGTGTGAGCAAGAAGACATATTAGCATATTTTCAAAAATATTTAGAACAAAGATTTTTTTTTAAATAAAATATTTAAAAAAACAAATGGTTACTTACTTCTGCAGGGGAGAAGTGAGGGGAGCGCGGCGCAGTATCAGACTCCCCTCTTCCCCCTTCTCGTTTCACCCCTGCAGAAGAAAGCAACCATTTGCTTTTTTTAATATTTTTAAATTTTATTCCTTCTAAAAAAATATTTTAATGTGCCAATATGTTTTCTTGCTCATACTGATCATCGTGGTTTCGGATGAGACAGGGGTTAAAGGACACCTGTATATATATTTATATCTAGGTGCCTGAGATCCTAGTTAACCGAGGTCCGTGGGGCCGAATTTTCTTACATGTAACTGTCGGCGACAGCTGACTGTTGCCTGCTAGTAAAATATTTATTCATTCAATAAATATTTTTCACATCCATCGCGTCACCTGCTAAGTGTATTAACATGCAGCTAGGAATGTACAATTTTACATGTTTTTTTCCATAGAAACATCGTCTCACACTAATATATTAGTCGTAACAATTGGAAGTGAAAAGTTTCAGTCACCTATTGTTAATCTCATATTAGATATACCTTGGTGAAAAGAGATTCGTATCTCGCTGGAGTTCGTTTCTCGGCCTGAATTATGAGCAAAAATAACAACAATAAAGGCTAATTTCGCCTGCAGTCGAGGTCGCATCAGTTCTAAGTCCCACGGCTTCTAGGTCAGTGGGAGTGGATTCTGCATCATCTGTCATTTTTTAGTTCGCAAAACACGAAATCACCAGGTGTTGTAAATTTGTTTTTTTAGTACTTTCACGTATATAAAAAAAACATAGATCATTTAGAAGATTTGCTTGCCGAAGACATAATGTAGACGGTATTATATTCGTGGTAAGATGAATATTCATGAAATTATTTCATTGTAATATTACAACTACATAAATGTGGGTATATATTATACCACGTGTAAATCGTTCTGAAACAAAACATAACATAACTCGTTCGATGTAACCCCTACCTGCTACCCTTTTTTAATATAAGTAAATTTATATCAAATACGATTATGTCATTATGTTTGAACATTTACGAGTAAATTGCTCTGTTTTGGAAACCGTTATCTTGTCCTGTAGATAATTTGAAATATTTTCTCGCTGATAATTATTTGTTTAATATAAATCAATTTATTTAAAAATAACAACTTCTTTATCTACTACATACACAATTAGGTAATAGATTTCTCTAGATCATGTCTAGTCTACCATACTAAGTACAACCTGTTTTAAGGCAGACATTTTTATGCAAAATAAACAATAACAACACTACCTACTAGTTAATTTATTATACAGTTATACAATATTAATTTATACCATTTATTTTTAAGAATGTTTTTAAGTAAATTTAATGATTTTTCTCTACTTAATATCTGTAACCATTTTTTTACAAATTTATTTAATTGAATCCGGGTCATGGTTTTGTAATGTTTGGGTAACAAATAGGATATTTTGGGGCCCAGAAACCTGAATTTTCTTTGCCTGAATTCAGAGTTTGTGGTAGACACCGTGACCCACCCTCTAGTTTGGTTTCTGGTAGTGTGGGAGGGTTCCTTTTGGGATTCGGTAGAATAATTTGCTTTTACAAACATTATTATAAAAACCTAAAATTGCTTTATTTTTAATTTAATAAAAAAATAGGTATATCATACTTGATATGTTCGAACTAACACCTAAGTATACATATGTCTTTTTTAAGATAAAATTTTTGTGATTAAAAAAAAATATTGGTTGAAATTTTCTGGCACACTAAGCCTTCTTGTTCTATTGTGGGCCAAACAATTTGCAAAAAAAAAACGTGTAAATGACAAATACAATTAGTTGTGTTCCTCTCAGAGCAAAACAAAGCAATTCGGACCACGTATAATAGATGTATTGTCTTTGACGCATGAGTGCCGATACAATTGCCACTGGGTACCAGCATTTTTAAAATACCATAAAATCCGAATAGGTACTTTGAATTGTATATGGTGTTTACCCATTGTTTTAAATTACGAACGAAGTTTGCTAAAACAACAGAGAAAAATGCGTTTCGATTCGGATTAAAATTAATTAAAAATATTCAGGCGGTTTGTTAATGGTTTCGAATTCTTATCGAGATTTGAAAACCGATAATTTTATAATAGCTTCACGTGTGTTATGCTTAAAGAACTGAAATAAATCCAATAAAATATAATTCGTTAAAATAAATATGGTGAAAATAAATAAATATAATGTTCCTCGTGTTCGGGTGAAATAAAACCAGAATAATGGACGAGGGCTTTTGAGTCCTGAAAAATCCTGAAACAGGAAATCAAGTTGAAACGAGTCCGTCTCGTAGTTGATTGCTTATGCCTACAATGCCTGAGGTACCGGGTCAGATTCTAGGCAAGGTCCACATAAAATACGTATTTAAAAGAGTAATATTTTATGGTGCCTCTGCTGGATCTTAAGTGCATAACTGATCATTTTGACTTTATGTATCAAATGTTCAAGTGGAATGCCAATATATAAACATCACATTGATTTGTGGAATCCGTGCAAATAATGACCCCTAGCTATAAATTCACGGATGTAATTTTTTAATTTATAGGATTTATTTATCCAAATGGGGCCATTGTCTTGTAGATAGTAAATAAATCGTACATGGCGGAAAGTGTCATATGAGAGAGTTAATTGAGCTTTTGACCTATCTAGTTTATGGGCAAAAGTGTTCGAAGATTGCTTTGTTTACTTGATGTTATGCTAATTAGATTTTCATATTCATTCAAGAGAAAGGTATTTACTTTCTATGATTGGTGCGCTTGAATACGTAGGTAAAATAAAAGAGAATATTGGAAAAATATCACAGAAATCCGCAGAAAATCTGTTGACGCCAATATTATATACATGGTATAAAACAATATATACAGTATATACATATATTTATAAAATACCTATTTTTCGGTAATGTTAAAATGATAATCTGGATAGAACTGTGAATAACCAAATGTATTAAATTAAATATTTTTATACGATTTACGACATTGGTCCTTATAGATCCAAGCTACAGATATTTTGGTAGCATCGAAAAACGCATGCATTTAAGATTAGCATGAATCATGTTTTTTTGGCGTCACACACGAAAGGTTCCGGGTTCGATTCCCGGTGAGAACACAAAAAATAAAATGTGATTTTTCTCAAGCTTGGGTGTTCTGTGATGTAATTCACCACTGTAATTGGGCCTCCTGGCCTGTTGTGGTGCAAAAAATAAATAAATAAAAACTTCTTAAATCCAAACGCCTATAATATAATATATCCCTACTTCAAATGCTTCTAATATATCGGGGGTTAAGGGTCATAAGGGCGAAACTACAAAAACACAGTTTTGAGATAAATGATAAAACAGTTTTCAAAAAATAATACTGTCTTTTAAGGGTAACAAATAAAGAAAATTAAAAAAAAGTCAATAGAGCATAAAATATTTTAGAGACAAAAAATATGAAACTACGCTTTCGTCTATATGACCCTAAATTGCGCTTACATTAGTAAATAACCAAATTGATGTAAAAGGTGTTTTATTCTTCTGACTTTAAACAAAACGCTTCATTTGTAGTTTCACACAAATTTATCTAGGTAACTACTTATCGGATGAGTTTCATCTTTTTGTCACTAACAGGATATTTTGTTTGTATATCAGATTAGTACTTAACACAAAACAGCATTTTTTGTAGTTTCGCCCTTATGACCCTAAGCCCCCGATATTATATGTAATGTATGCACAAAACAATTCATTTTCTAATTACCTGTTGCACTAGGTAACCCTGCATCGAGGCAAGAATTACTATTTTTTCAGGTGAGTCAGTGGGTATTTAACACACTATATTCATATAATCTTTAAATATATAATTCCTCTATACGTGTGATGTAACCGATTTACGTGCGGTTTTCATAGAAATATAGGTCTTCGCGCTGTGCATGTTCGTAGATATAAAATGTTTCGATCTAATATGTAAAAAAGAAGTTAGGAGCAGAACTGTTTTATTCATCGATCTACCAGGGCTGCATTCGAGGAGAATGCATTTGCAAAAAAATGTAAAGATGTTTTTTTTTTGTATAAAAAAGTTTGATTTTGAATGTTTACAAAAAACATTTGTTTTTTGTGGATCTCAATCGGATTTTTTCCTTAAATTCCTTATAATTTCTACCTATTTATTTTAATTTTTATTGGATTTTTGGTAATACTAAAATAAAATTTAATTGAAAACATTCATTTAAATCGTATTCCTATATAAGTACACCCCTATGTTGGTGAGGAGACCGGAGTTTGACGTTTGCAAAAATAATCCCATATTTGAAAAAATATTTATTTTATGTTTTGGAATTCAACCATTAACAAGTACCACGGTACCTACTCAAATTCAATATTATTTGAAAATTATCAATTTTTAGCTTTGGAATTTAATCACAAACAAGTACCTAGGTACCTACTTATCAATAAAATGTTTTTTTCCAAGGTAATAAATAGCAGGCAAGCCAAAGTTCGGAAAGGACAACGTCTGTCGGGTCCGCTTGTGTTTAATAAAATCTTCCACTAACTGCTCCGATAGGTTTGGCCTATCCTCGTGTATGTATTTTTTAATTCCCGAAGTTTCTGCTGCAAGTCAATTAATACTTTATTCGTATCAAAGCAATTTAAATAGGCATGATCGCCAAATCCACACGGCGCGATAAAACTACATGTGGTAGATTAATTTTGAATGGCAGTCAAATGGACTAACCAGTACTCCACGAAGCTGGCTAATCTCCACTCGATTTACTTTTTAAGAGAAGCAACTAAATGAACAAAATAATTGAAAAAATAATGTAACAAAAATCTGTGTACCCTAATTTCATCGTCACTTCACTTTAAATTTGAATCATCCGTTGTATGTTACCTTTGTACGTTAACAACTAAACGTTATGTTAACCAGGTAAATTAGACGGGTAGGTACATATCCAAACTTCCGTAGCATAACTGTTAGTATTTCTACAATCTGTTTTGGATTGGTTCAAAATAAATTGAACGAATACGATGACGAAACTGATACTTAGTTTGGCGTATTCAGCAGATGTTCTATGCAGCTCTCACTAATCTACTGATCTTTAGTACGGGCTATCGTAACTTTCATGCGATTTTTATGTTACATTGCTGTTTCATTACCAGTCCCCCGATCACAACAGGAAGGAATTGAATAAAAAAATTACCGACGTTTCTCAGAAAAATCAAGTTATAGATCGGTACTAAGATGGCAAAAGGGACCGGACCATCTGTAATTTACAAAAATGTTCAGGAGAGCTGAAAAAAGACTCAATTTGGAGACTTTAATCCACAAACTAAAATATTTTACTTTCACTTTTCAATAATTAATTAACGTTTTAAACAATAACGTGTTTTATATGTATTTACCAAAATGTTCAATAAAACTGTTAAAATATAGAAAACTAAAAAAAAATACGGATTTTCCCTTCTGCCATTTGAATACCGACAGACTTTTTTTTGTTTTCATTTTTTTAAATATGGAAAATTCTAGTTTGGCATTTCTATAAACATTGAAATTCTTTTATCTGTTTTCATTAAAAAAATATATTTAATGTACTTAGGTATAATTTACACGCTTATTGAAAGTCAATATATATAAATAAACAAAACAACACAACGAGATAGTCAGATTTCAACAAATAACTAGACACATTCCAAAAATAATTAAATGAATTAACACAAATAAAAAAAAATTGTAGGTTCTATATACTGCTATCTTCCATGTACTCATTTAGTCCATAATAGGCCTTTTTTATAAGTACGCGTTTTATAGTTTTTTGACTTTATTGTCTGTCATAATTAGGACGTTGTCAGTAGTAGATCAATCACAAATAACTATAGTTGTACTTAAAAACACGGTAAGCATTTGAGCGATCACAATGAACAATAACGAACATGCTTAAGTTATCGCAGTCATAAGTCAACGCGTGTGTAATCTCTAAGTCAACGCTCCTGTCGGTTTCTTTTTTTTGTTTTCCTCGTAAATACAAACAGTTTATTGGCGAAATATCAGCGTTAACTATAAAAATAATACAATATATTGTATTTGCAAAATAGTAAGGAGTATCTAATGCAAAAAAGTGAAAATTAAATTACAATTACTACGGCGACTGCTTTTCTTGACATTTGGCTTATCAACTGCCGGCTAAATGCCAATAAATAGCATGGTAAATAATAAATAAATAAATGAAAATAGCAGTTTTAGAATATTTTACATATTTACACCGGTAAAATTCAAATATGTGATTACGAAGCAGGATTATGCGTCGCGAAACGTAAATACTTTGTCATTTAATATTAGGTGTTCACGGATGTTCCATTGTGATCGCGAATACGTTATCACGTCGCTTATTAGCATGTCAATAGTTATTTGTAATTGAGCTCCTGACGGCGTACGCTGCTGCACCCAGTCTTGCAGTATTCCCCTCATCAACATTTGTACACCAACCACAATGTGTTTTAATAATTCTTGTCACATGAAGGTATGATGATCCTCGAATCCCCAAACCCCGCTCTACCACAACTTGATTCCCACTTTCTCATAGTAAATTATTTACAACCCGTTGATAACAGCAACAAAATTGAAATATTTCGGTTAATCATAAGAACTCAAATATTTATTTTTCTACTTTTAAAAGAGATGATTAGTCTTTTGATTCCGATGCCAGTTCAGGAACTATGAAATATTCAGGAATAAAAATACATTTTAAAATAAATATTTCATATCAGCCATGTCGGGAATCGAACGCAACGCCTATTGTAAAGTAAGTAAACTCGCTAATCATTGAACCACGAAGTGGACAAAATGTTAATCGTTTTATTGGCCTTTCAGTTTTACCGTTCTGATCATGAAACCGAAAAAATCGTACGTTAATAAATAATTTATAATAAAAAAAATATGTACAAAACAATTTTTATAATTTTCTACCGACCGGTTTTACAGCTACACAAGCTTCTTTATTTATAAAATTAAGTAATGAATTCTATCATATTTTATTTATTTATAATTTTTATTTTATTTATTTCATTTATTTTATTAATTTAATTCATTTTATTCGTTTTTTTCGTTTTATTCGTTTTATTTATTTATGTATTTTATTTATTTCGTTTATTTAATTTATTTAATTTATTTAATTTATTTAATTTATTTAATTTATTTCATTTATATAATTTATTTCATTTATTTCATTTATTTCATTTATTTCATTTATTTCATTTATTTCATTTATTTCATTTATTTATTTATTTATTTATTTATTAATAAAACATATAACGTGATTATCATGATATTATATTCCCATGAGTTGTACGAGAAAACTCATTTGGGACGGTACATAAAAAAAATAGTACATTTCTTGTAACAATACATAGTATACATTTAAACAATAAAAATTTAAACAAATTTTAACAATCTATGAACTTAATATTGAAAAAGGAAAGAAAACATTTAAACAATCTGTGAACTTAATATTAAAGAAGAAAATAAAAACATTCAAACAATCTGTGAACTTAATATTAAAAAAGAAAAGAAAAACATTTAAACATTCTGTGAAATTAATATTAAAAAAGAAAATAAAAACATTTAAACATTCTGTGAACTTAATATTAAAAAAAAAAAGAAAAACATTTAAACCTAAAACACAATATATAGACTATTCACAGAAACTGAGCTAAAAACTATCACTTTCAAAAAGATTCAAGAAATAGGTCTTCATTTAGTTCATTTATTTCATTTATTTCATTTATTTCATTTATTTCATTTATTTCATTAATTTCACTTATTACATCTATTACATTAATTTCATTTATTTAATTTATTTAATTTATTTCAGTTATTTCATTTATTTCATTAATTTCACTTATTACATCTATTACATTTATTTCATTTATTTAATTTATTTAATTTATTTAATTTATTTTATTTATTTAATTTATTTAATTTATTTCAGTTATTTCATTTATTTCATTTATTTTATTTATTTGATTTATTTTATTTATTTTATTTTTTTATTCTTTTAAATAATTTTTTTTAAATTTATTCATTTGTTTCTGTATACATTTTATCAAAAGAACAATAAATATTCAATATGTTTTGAATGTTATTCCTAATTTTCTTCCATAATTCTTGTAATCGTGAGGTTGAATATCTAGAACTTATTTTTTCACTAAACAGTATGCATATTGTTAATACTTAGCGGGACAATTTAAAGTGAACCTTCTGGCATTATTATGAGAATCCATTAATGTGACGGGTTTCTAGGTATTTAGTAATTGCTATACGGTTAGAAGTTCAAAGTTGGATCGAACAATCTGGGATATTTATACACGTACATAATTACGGATATAAATAGGCAGACATCACACTTGCATAAAAGTATCTAGTTAGTGGAAGCACTTAACAGAGCCGTAATAAATATTAAAATATACCGTCAATTCAATTATATTTTAAGATTGAGCTGGTACTTAAAAAAAGCCCGCGTCAACAATATAATTTTATAATTATTATTAGTTGTTGATTGCAGTAGAGATACGCTTTCAATTATCAATTATAGTCCTTTAATTTTTGATTTAGTATTATGCATTTTAAAATTAATTCGTTTTATTTTATAAGGTAATTCAACGAATATTAACTAGAGATCATAGAAATTGATTAATGAATACAACGGTATATATTTTTTGTGTCTTGGATCTAAAAAGGGCCAACGTCATATTCCATAGTTTTCTTGCCAATATTTTGTAGAGGGTCGATGTCTATTAACAATATTTATAATGAATTATTTTACATGCTCATACATATCTTAAAATATATAATTCTTCTGAACGTGTGATGTCACTGAACTCCTCTTAAATGGCTGAACTGATTAACGCGCGCTTTTCAGCGAAATATATATCTTTGCGCTATGTGTGTTCGTAGATAAAAAAAAAATCAATCTAATATGTAAAAAAAAGTTAGGAGCATAAATATTTTTTTCGTCAACCTACCAGGGTTGCATTCATTAAATGTTTACAAACATCATTCGCCTTTTATGAATTCCTATCAGATTCTTTCCTCAAATTCCGTATAATTTCTTCCCATTTATTTATTTTCATTGGATTTTTGGTAATACCAAAATAATACTAACTGACAATCAATACATGAAAAAAATCGCATTCACGAATAAAGTGCACCCCTGTAGGTGAGAAGATTTGGGTTTGACATTTGCAAAAAGAATTCTGTATTTGAAAATGAATTATTTTATGTTTTGGAATTCAATCATAAACAAGTACCTAGGTACCTATGAAAAGTCTTTTTTCTTTAATCCGGACAGTTTTTGCACGCTTTCATGACACAATCACGTATATTGTTTAGAAATGTTAATAATTAGTATCATCATCATCAGCACCATTCCCTATCAACTTTTAATGGTGCATTGGGCACTGCATTGGTACACCAATTGCAGCGTATCTTGGTTATTTTTGTTACATGAAGGTAAGGTGATCAGACTGATCAGTCTAACGCTTTAAGTACCAGCATAGGGACTATGAAATATTCTAGTGTAAAACACCTTTTTTAAATAATATTTCATATTAACCATGTCGGGAATCGAACCCGAGACCTCTTGCATAGTAGGCAAATGCGCTGACCATTACACCACGAGGTTGAGTAAATATTTTAATAATAATTAGATATAAGTTAATATTAGTACATTATGTTTGTAAAATAAATAATTTTTAAAAATCTGAAATTTATCTTTTCATTTTTTTGGTTTCGAATTGATTGTCAAGATCACGCAAAACCCGGCTGGCGGTTTAAGGATGACTAAATTCGCGTTGAGCGTGAGTTGAGTGTCATAATTTTAGAAGGTTTAGGGTAAAAATCAGTCTGAATTTTCTTCATAAACACGTATTCCCGTATTTTCTCCCTTGATTATGGCAATAGAGCAGTAAGTTTTGCACGATTTTGATTTGAGCACGAGGAGGACTCTAAGCCAATCACATGAGGAGGTAAAACGAAAAATTAACCCTTATAACGAATATATAAATAGCTCAAAAAAGCAAACATAAATTACGTGTGTCCTTATTTTTTAATCAATTCAAGTTTAATGAAAACAAAAAAGTTTTTAGATCAAATCTTTTTTTTTCAAAGTTTTGATGAAATGTTTTGTGTGTATGGGTGGGATGGTTTAGATTCACAATTGAACCCGGTAGGTGAAAAACTCGAATATTGAATTAAAAGGTTTGCGGAACCAGCTAAGAGCAGGCAAGTTAACGCTAGGACAGGACAACGTATGTCGGGTCCGCTAGTATTATGTAGTAATGTTTTATAAAAAAAGTCAAAGAGTTCATTAAAACGCCAAAAAATGGTTAAATAATTATTTTCTTGTAATATTATGATTTATAAAACTCTCTCTTTTAGATCCAAGCCACAGATTTATTACTTTTTTTTATGTTGGCATGTAAACAATATGTTGATTTTTCTATTTTCTCTATGAGTAATTCCAAGGAGTTCTGGCGTGCAGCTCCTTCGTCCAACTCTGTGCATTTACATTGTTTACCATAGTTCCCAGCGCATGTTATTAATGAGTGCATAATATGATATTGGCACAATGGAGGCCACGCATGAGAAGATATATGAAAGTCGAAGAAACAATAGATGTTCTTTACACGTTAATAATAATTAACGCGATCGGCCCTATACGGGATCTAGTGTCGCAAGTTTCCGAGGTGGAAATGTCAATATAAAACAGCTGTGCCTATTTACCACTTAGAGTAAGGAATAAAATACTATTTAAGGTTTAAAGTTTCTATATTCTGTACGGTACTGGGTACTCTCTACGTCTTACGTCATCGGTGTCTATGGGAGTCTAAAAGGATAATGTTTTAAAAATATTTTTTAAACCAGAATTATAACATTTTTGAGAGAATCGAATTTGAGATCTTGCGTGTACCCATTATCATGTTAATATTTCTACAGTAAGATTTTGCTTAAAACGGTCGCCAGATAGTTAGGCTGGGTTCTTGGATCATAAGGTAATATAGTTAAAAATCAAAAGTCAATGTTAAAGTTTTTAAAAAGTACGTATTTCTCTTTTCATACAAAAAATAATATGTTTTTAAAATTGTCAGTAGGTATTATTTTTGATTTATAACTATTACTAATTATTTCTACTATGTTCAATAATAAGGTAAAATAACTTTTTTTAACGTTTTTAAAGTGAAAAGGGTCTAAGAAACACAGTCAAGTAAAAAAATATTGTTGCTTGTTAGTAGCATAAAAAATATTTTTTAATTTGTAATTTTGAATTCCCGCAAAAACGGTCCGCGATAAGCCACGCCCCTAATACGTCACGATTCATGTTCATTTTTAACTTTGTTCTCAACCATTCAATTTTGTATAGAACATGGTCACGAATCTTGAAGTCACAACTATCAATGCTAAACATGTCGCGTATTTCTAGTGACATATTTTTTAATATTCTATTTTTCAAAGTTATGTATGAAAACATTTCTCACAATATCCGTATTGATTTTGAAAATACAATTAATTATTCTTAATCCATTTCATATACTTTTATCAGTATCCATAGTACGTGATATTCCCCTATTGGCCAATGCGCGCAAAGAAGCTACATTCGCCATATAAAAATTGTTTTTGTAAATTTAAGTGGTAGTAAGGTGGTACTGTTTTATTTTTAATAATGTTATTTTGCTCCCTTTTAATATGTGTAAATATTTTTTGTTTATGTCTGACTTATACCACAATATGATAAAAGTCATGCATAATGGAAAAAAATGAGAATAATCAATCTTTTTACCCAATTTAATGGGGGAAAAATGGGAATAGTCTATCAATCTACTTACGATATCTATGTTGTGAGCCAGATTTGATTTTTTTTGTGTACCTTTTACTTATCTACTAATTATCTTTTATATTCTTGAATTCACTGTTGAATGAAGGTGATGTGAGTATTGTTAAATAATTTCAAATCAGGTCGTACGAGAATACACACATCTGTTCGACGTTTCTTTTACACCAGACAGATGCGTGCGTGCTTATATTTTACATTATTAGCCATCATTGTATGATCGACCCACTATAATATAGACATGTAGAAGAATTTAGAAAGAACTGTTATAATTCGCACTGGTTAAAATGCTCAGAAATAATGAAATATAAGCCTTGCTAGAGAGTATTCAAGTCCCTTTATGCAATGGCTCCAAGATTTCCATCGAGCCTTTGGACAGAATAACTCAGGAAACACAACTAGAGTAGATAATAAATACCTGTCTAGTACAATATACAGGTTTACGAAACGTATTAGTATTTTGATTCTTCAATGATTGTAATTTATTTACACGCACTAATCTCTGAACCGTTTCTGAGCACACACGGATTCATATGTTTTTAATAATTATTGAGCATGAAACAAGTTGTGTATGAAATCAGTATCGGAAAATATGCGTGAATAATTATCGATCAAATGTACATATCGCAAGGTTACTAGTTACTATAGGTTTCTAATAATTAAAACGACATAGGGGCCCATTTTGCTGATTTTAACTTTCTTTATTTAGTAAATCGATGAAGCATGTATCATGATCATTAATAATACCTTTGATTGTGTATTGCACAATGATAAAGGCATATTCACTAAAGTTCAGCTGTCAGCTGTCGTCGTTTCTTCGCTTTCTATTAAAAAATATGTTTTGGAAATGTTCAAATGAAATTGTAGAAATGAAACCGGCTCAAGCAAATGTACTTTTTCGTGAATAATACTCGAGATATAGGAAGACATAACGATTAACTGTTAACTGGCGTCGTGGTAAAAAATTACGTTACTGGCGTCCGAGCCCCGTTGGACCCACCCTTTTTAAAAATATATTTTAAAAAGGTCTTATGCTCGATTTTAATTTTGATTTTTGTTCATAATTACACGGTTCATATAATGTTAATAGGTAAATAAAACATCATTAAGTTACAAAATATATACATTAATCAGTCTTAAGGTGATTCTAAAAGAAAATATGAAACTAATTATTTATAAATGGCAATTTTATAATTTTTTATTGAATAATGCCATTTTTACGTTTATTTTCAATGGAAATTTTACAAAACTTAGTTTGCGGAAACTTTACACTATATTGATTGTAACAAATATCATAATAATATAATTTAGGCCCTTTTTACAAAATGGTGTTCAAAACAAAAATAAGATTAGTTATTTTCATTTTGAATCACCGTAAACAACAATATTGACAACATGAAAAAATGTTAAAACAGTGTTTAGTAATTTGACTGATGAAACTTACTACAATTTTTTTTTCTCAAATTAATCACATATTCTAACAAAAGAAAGGATGTTTTTAAGAAAAAGAAAAAAACAATTAAAAAACAAAAACAACATAGAAATAACAATGGGTTAATTACACATTTTTTTTACTAATTGAAGCAGATTTTGCATACTCTTGACAGTGCATGTGTTTCAAGTGGGATTTTTACACTTAAAACATAAATGAATTGTCTTCGCACGCTTGCCAGAAAAACACACAAAACATATTTTCCTATTATTGCGCTCCAGGACTTGTTGTCCCTCAGCCACTGATGATGATGTAGGATAATTATCATTGAGTTCTTCGAGAAGCCACTGTTCTATTTAGTCTTCTTGGTCTATAGTACGAGCCCTGGTACCGCTTGGGCCGGCCGGCATCTTGCTTGTCCGTGGTGGATATACGTGGACGTGGCGGCCTCCGTGGTGTAGTGGTCAAGACGCTTGACTCACGCACGGAAGGTTCCGGGTTCAGTTCCCGGTGAGAACACAAAAAATTAAAATGTGATTTTTCTCAAGCCTGGGTGCTCTGTGATATAATTCACCACTGTAATTAGGCCTCCTGGCCTGTTGTGGTGCAAAAAAATGTAATGTAATGTAATATAATACGAAACAAAAAGTTACGTAAATGACGTCTTAGCCCCTTTTAACCCCCTTACTTGTTTAAAATGCTATTTTTACTGTCTCGATCGACACATCTTCTCACTAGCACACTTTCACCTCGACTAAAGAAAAAAAAGGTACTGAGGAGGGGGGGTCACTTCCGCAAAAAACGCGAGATTAGTGAAATAAACAAAAATCAACATGGATCCAAAGGGGCAAGGACGCCAGTTAAGAGTTAACATCCGTAATCATCATCTACGTCGTTGTTCTCACTGCCGAGGGTCGTGAGTCGTGACCATCCTCCCTCTTTGTCTTCAACATGTTATCGATCGTTGTCCTCGACCTCAGCCCCACACATCGCCGTCTGCATCGCTCCAACTACTGATGATCCTGTGAGAGCCTCGATTCACTCAGTCTATCTAGTATACCCTCATCCTCTACTTTCTTCGACCCCCCAGGACCGTGATTTTTTAAGAAGAAAAGAAAGAAATTAAGACACGCTTTAAACTGATGGAGGATAGTCACTTTTCTACGTTCAGCTCTTTTAAGACGGAAATATTGGTCCTTCTCGTGGTCCAGGAGATTCGAAGCATGCGTCTCCGGCACCACATTTCGAAGGCATATATCCTCTGCCTTTCAGATAATAGGTATCTTATTATTTCCACTTTAAGTAAATTTTTTTTTTTTATAGTTGCGAATTATTTGTACCTTGCTTTTGTTATATGCAAGGTTTTATCGAATAAGTTATATTCAGTTGACTTTAACTTGAAGTTATATTCAGTCGACTTTAACTTTTTTCGCGGTAGATAACAATAGTAAAAATTAAAGCAGAATCAGAATAAATAAAAAAACACTTAATATTACATTCACGAATAATAGAAAATCGTCGTAAAGGTTGGACACAAAAAAACAAAAGGAGCTAAATACCACCATTAAATTACTTAGCCTGCTTGATCGTCCTTGTAATGAATCGAACAGTCTCTCTTCGTGTATCATTACAGTTCAGAAGCTCAGGTAGGTTATTTGTCGCAGCAATCCGAGTGTTTAGTTTGCATTCAAGCTCCCATCTCGGCCTATCGAACACTAGACAGCATATAAGAAGATGTTCTACAGTCTGCTCAGTGATGCCATCACATGGGCAGCAACTATCGTCTCGCAGCCCAAAGCAATGCAGATATTCCCTCATGCATCCATGATTTGAAGGCATTTCTCCGTTGCACAAAAGTTAAAATCATCTGGTATTGTATTTTTATGCAATACTAGCCTTTACCCATAGCTTCATTCGCTTGGTATTAGGGAGAAATTAGTTCATTTTTAGTTTTATCGTTTTTATATTTCTTCGGGATAAAAAAGCCTGTTTCGATTGCCGGTCCTCCAACTATCCCTATTAAAAAAACACGACGACCCGTTGGTATATGGCGACGTAGCATTTTTATTGTTTTTTTTTCGGGATGAAAAGTAGCTGGTGACACTTTTTAGCTCTCCGATTATCGTTATGCAAAAAATCAAGTTAATCGGTGGCTCCTTTGCGATGTTGCGTCTTCTCCCTTTTTTGTACTTTTTATTTAAAATTCATATTTTTACTTTTTTAGAATTCAATTATTTTTCCCCTCTCCTCTTGCATTCATAATAAATTAGTGTGAAATCTGTAATTGGTCTTACTTTTTAAATTGTTGTTTTTTACCTTGTATTTTTATAAATACTGTACGATTTCCTTAATAAATAAATAAAACACAAACAAACAGACAAACACACTTTCGCATTTATAACATTCATTTTTTAACATTACGAATTTTCTCGCTGTGTGTCTATTTTATTCGAATCTGTTCGTTCGTTTAAATGAATTATTTCTACATTTCTAAGTTTAATATTATTACCATACTTATTGTAATAAAGTATTCGAATTATCATATAGTTGTAAGAAAATCTAGACGTCAAAAAAAAACTGAGTTGTCTTGATTTGATTGATTGTTAAAAGACATGGAACCACTTTGTAAATGGTCAAGATAACGTATAACTAAATGAGCATTGAATCATAAATGTTAATGTCACTAAAAAACAATGAATAAGACAAAAAACGAAGCATCCTGTCAGCCATTGTTACCAACAGAATAGAATGAGTTATGATCTTTGCCATGTTCGTTATATGTATTTCTTATGTTGTAATAATTAACTATGCTGTATGACAGAGAAAGTAACGAATGAGCCCTGACGCTTCGCGATGTAATATTACTTCCACTATATTATTATAGTTACCCTGTGACGCACGACAATTCGTTACTTATAACTATTACAGCAAGCTTATTCGGTCACAATTTCGTTTTGTAAGTTCATTCGTTTGTCATATTTCCTTCTCATTCTAACGCAATCAAACCCATATTTCGCTCTCGTTCCTTCTCATAGGATACGAATTAATTTACGAAAAGAATTAATCACAGCATATGGCCACTGCTATGGAGTTTTACTTCTCGGGTTGCCAGGAAATAACTGAAATTAATTACCGATAGTTGGTGAAGTCCAGAAAAAGCTATAATTATTAATGTTCAGCTCTTAACTATGTTAGTTTTATCGTTAACTGTTTTATTTGATTTCTCTCGCAATCTACGTCCCTCAGAAAACCACAATTATGATTAATCGTTAGATAAATTTAAACAAATTTCAATTAAATTATATATAGATCTTAAACGATCTGAAAAGAAAACAGTTTCTGTAATTTATTTGTTTATTCACGGCGTTTGCACTTTAAAAGGTAAAATAAAAATATATTGCACAATTACTCAAGCAACAATTTCACTTTAAATACGAGCAAATAATTACCTAAGCAAGGAAAAATCAAATACAAACAATTTTATTGATAAATTTGAATCTAAAATAAATAATGGAAATTAAAATGCACCTAATATTTAAAATTCATGCCGAGTTTAGTGAACGTTTATTTTTCCAAATAACATATTTTTATAAAGGTGTATTGTGTGTGATTAAGCAGAGATATGGAACTTTTTCTACTCGTTTTTACTAACGAATAATTTGACGGTAACAAGAAGAGCAATTGCTTGGACGCTTGCCTCATGCACTGGGGTTCTGGGCTCGATTCCCAGTGAGAAGAAATAGAAATGTGTTTTTTTTTCTCAAGCCTAGATGGTGGCCCAAAATAACAGTTTTTTTTTAATGGTTATGAAAAAAAAAATATCAATCACACTGATGGTTAAGGATATAAATTTACGATGCTCTTTTGTTTGTTTTAATTAATTTATTTAGCTGTTATACTGTTTAAGGTAAAAGCAAAACAAATATCATAGTACATGTTAATACAAAATTAAGTTTTTGAGCCAATAAATTAGAACAGATTAATTTGATTACGATTTTAAAAGGATGAGAATAACACTTTTAAATAATCAAAAATGTATTTGTTATTTTATTTACTATCGTATTATGTACATAAAATTATATATTTATACAAAGTTGCTTTGACTATATAACTAGGGTTATTTACCCCGTTCTAAGCCCCTAAAAAAATATATAATAAAATGGTAATTAATACATAGAAAAAATAAATAACGGTATTAGACATAGTACAAATATAATGAAAAACATAGTAAAAACAGAGTAAAAAATGTATTAAAAAATAAAGTAAAAAACGTATTTAAAAACCTAGTAAAATACATAGTTAAAACAAAACACTCCGTAAGAAATATAGGAAAATGCATGGTAAAAACACATTTAAAAACCCAGTAAATAGGTGGTAAAAAACAAAACCACAGTAAAAACACATTTAAAAACCCATGAAATAGGTAGTAAAAAACAAAATATATCGCAAAAAAACATAGTAAAAGGCATAGCAAAAAAATATTTTTTAAAACATAGTAAAATACGTAGTAAAAAGAAAAATCATAAAAAAAACTATTAATACAATCTTTGTCATTTTAGTAAAAACGTTTAAAAATCAATATTATTTATTTACATAAATATAGACGAATATATGAACATTTTTTTAAAATTCTAAGATTGGAACATATTTATGTTTACGATTTGCATTGTGGAGATATAGTTTATAATGCACAAACGGAAATTAAATATTATATAAATACAAATATGATTTCAAATCTATAACTTTGGAAAGCGTGACCAGGACCGCGATTGCAATGGGAAGATAAGGACGCCATACTTTCACCACGACGGTATAGTTGAAGATAAATTCTCCCGAGTGATTACGAAGATACACTACCGACCCCCCGCCTTCAACTTTTGAGGTAAGTACATCGGTATGAACCGACGGGTCTAGTACCTCACGGTATACATATTTACTAATTAAAAGTGATAAAAGATTTGTTCCACCTAGCAATTTTTGCTTTTATTACAATTTGTTTAATTTTTTAATCGTTTTGAGGTGGCCAGTCTTTTATTAAAAGCCTATTATAAATATGAGAGAGAAATAAGTTAATTTCGAAATTGAATTAAACTCTGACATAACTGTCAGTTTTGAAAACGAATGGCTAGATGCACATGTAATGTGACTAGATTCTGCTCTAATAACATATAAGAGCATCTAGGCGTAAAAATATTGCCACTATAAAAAATTAATTTTGTCTTTATATTTTTTCTATCTATTCAACTATCTTCCTGAGTGTACGTATCGAGACAGAGCCGGCTTAGTAATCGCTTGGTAGATAAATACAGACTAAAGTTAAGCATACCGCCTTGGTAATAGGGAAATATCACATACTACGAATACCGATAAAAATATATGAAATGGATTTTTTTTAATTAATTTTATTTTCAAAATCAACAATGTAATTGTGAAGAAATGTTTTCATAAATAACTTTAAAAAATCAATTATTAAAAAAAATGTGTCTAGAAAAACACGACATGTTTAGCATTGATAAAACTATGACGTCAATATTCGTGACGATGTTCTAAAAAAATTTGAACTGTTACAAACAAAAGTTGAAAATGAACATGAATCGTGACGTTTTAGGGGCATGGTCAATGCAATGACCGTTTTCGCGGGAATTCATGATTATAAATTTAAAAATATTTTTTATCCTAAAAAAAATATTCTTTTACTCGACTGTATTTTATAGACCCGTATTCCTTTATACTCGTAATTGTGAAAAAAAAACTGATATTTCTCTTTTGTCAAAAGTCATACAAAAATCATGTTCAAGCGATCGTTTTTTTGCTTGAATTGGGATTTATTGGAGTTTATAATCGCTTTGAAGTTGCCACTTTTTATCACAGCAGTCTATTTAAAATAGAAATGAGAACTGTTTTAATTTTTAATTAAGTAAGGAACGCGGCCTACATTTTCGGGGTCTTTCATTGGTTGGATTCGATCATATGACAAATCGGTAGAACATACCGAGGTAGATAGAGATCGCACAGAAGTTAAGTATACCGTCTCAGTATGTACCGATAAAGATAGCCTTTATAATCGCGCCCCAGGTTTTGTTTGCAGGTGTACGTATTTTGTTAGATGTAAACCTTAAATATGGATCTAGCAGATTTTAAATTAATATAATTATTTTTCTATACAAGTGGTCATTACTTAGCACGAGAAAGCAACGGGATTGATGAACTGACATAATGAATTATTAAATTTATGTGGTTAGCGGTATTTTATAAATTGTTATTAGTTTATTAAATACAGTATTAAACTTCATTGACAGTTGGATTTAACAATATTGTGAAGAGAAAGCGATTACTGTATTACGTTATATACTCTTCTTAACTATGTAATTTATCAATATTATTCAATTTAGCAAAGCCACAACTTACGAAATAAAATGTCGGTCCATTGAACCGTGATTGATAAAATTTAATTGAAGTATCAATATTGTAACGACATTTGGATCAAAATCAGTAAACACTTAAAGCCACAAATTTCCATAAGTATTTCACATCGATAAACAATAATTGATCATATTTATCGATATTTCAACATATTTTGAGTTTGTCCGAATGCTTGTAGATTCCCAAACTTCCGTATTCCGCCTCTGTTGTAATAATGATAAGAGACCCTTTTGAGAAGTAATTATCGAAGTCTAGGAGTTATTTCCTTTCTCCTCCTTCTTTCTTCCCCCCCTCATCTCTTTATAGTAAAATGTAGATTTTTAGATTATTTTGGTTTTAAATTTCTCTATCTCTATCTGTATTAATGCCTCAAATATATCTTATGCTTCTTATTTTCACAATCTGAACGGTTTGGGTAGGTAGGAAGAAATTGCCTTAAAGCAAAATACCCACCCATATATTATTATGTACATAATGTATAATGTATATTGTATATGTACATAAAGTGTAAAACAAATAAATAGGCATTATTAACTTGGTTCACAAACAATGAAAAACGAAATAAGAAAACAGAAATGTCCACTTAAAAAAGTCATATTATGTACAATATTTGAGTTTGTCCAAATGTTCGTAGACAAAAGACAGGATTTCACCCCCTCGGGAGTCATTAAGATTAACAAATTACAACAGGGATGGAGAATACCTTAAATAAGGGAATGTGGAAGCCTAGGCATTTACAGGGCTTATGACCTGTCATTGGCTGGTTTAAGTGGCCACTTTTACACACTGTGTAACTTTTACCATTTTGCCTATGTTTGAATATCCATATTTCTTCAGTTCTTCCATTTGTTGATTTATTATTATGTACACATTTTTCATCAATTGTTAATTGCTGTTAATGCTGTTAGCATACATGTAAACACTAACATGAAATATATCTTTTTTTATGGAAACACAATTTAATATAATATGTTAAATAAAATAAATAATATAAGTGAGTGGTTAAATAAAAAATATTGTTAAAATTAGTGCAAAAATGCATTAGGACCAAATTATGATAATGACGCGGGAGGCTTTCTTCATTATTTTTACATTTTATTTTATTTTATTTAGGAAACCAACAATTCTACATACATTTTTATAGTAAACAAACAAATACAGTGGATAAACTCAGAACCAATAACAGATTTCCACAAATTATACAAAGTTAGTAAAGAAAATATACGACATATTATATAAATACATATAAGTTTATTCATCATGTTATTTTCATGTATATATTTTTTAATAATCAAAGAAAATGCATTTCTCAAAAAGAACAGTAAGTTATTGTAAATTGGGTGGGATTAGGACAAGGATGCATGAAGAGGGAATAAGAAGAGGAAGGGAGATGTACATAGTGCTACTTTACTATGGATCCCTTCAAATATATTTGCAAGGGATCAATGACTTTGAATGCCACAATCATCGACGATTGTCAGAATACTAATTATTTTCTATGACGTCACATTTCTTCCTTCGCAATTTACTTTGTTTTTCGTTTTATTACCACACCATATTTGATCCTCCATCAATTACGTGGGTTTAATATTAATATAAACAATACAATATTTTGTAATCATTCCTATGTTACTCCTGACTAGCTACTCCAAGAATAATGATTCGCTTATTTAAATTTCGAAGATTTCGAAACATCAAAATGTTTCCTGATTATGTAACGATGGTATAAAAAATGCATAAAAAAACTTAGACCCCTTAAAACATATTTCATGCATTTATTTTTAAAAAAATACATCAGTAATTATTTATTAATAGGACCTAGCAGAATAAATACAGGTATACTGTAGTTTTTTTTCGTTTGGATTATCATCATCATCAAACCGTTACCTGCACCTGGTGGTATATAAGACAATGCATTGGTACTTATACCAAATGCAGCGTATTTCGATCATCTGTTATACAAAGGTAAAAGGTGACCAGTTTTACTCTTCCCGTGCCATTCCAGGGGCAATAAAATATTGCTGTTTTAAACAAACAAATATTTCATGTCGATCTTACCAGGAATTAATCCCGGGACTCAAGCATGGTAAGCGAATGCGACAATCACCTCACCACGAGTCGGACTTATCTCTACTTGATTTTTCTTATCAGTCTTTTTACCTGAAGCAATTGAGTCAAACGCAATCGTCTATGATTTTTGTTCAGTTTTCTTCATGCAATTTTTCTTCAAAGGTAAGCTATCAAAACAATACTGGCCGTTTTTATTTTAAACAAGTCTAAGATGTATGTTTATCTATCATGAAATCCAGTATTTCCTTGATTTACTTTTATACTTTTTAAATAAAATCTAATTGTGTGAAAAACCCATATAGTTCGTTTTTTAAAACTTTAACTTCATTAAACATAAAAAAGAATATGATCTAAGTGAGAAGTTACCTTGCCAAGAAAAACTGCGTAAGAAAAAACGGGAACATACTCGCCTTTTTAAAAAATATTTCAAAAGTTGTTCGTTATAAAAGCAAAAAAGGTTTTCAAAAAGCATTTCTGATTAGAAAATGATTTAATTTTATCTTAAATGAAAAGCTCAGATTTCATAGGAGGGAAATATCACATACTACGGTCATAAGCCCTGTAGATGCCTGGACTTCTATATCACCTTCTCTTAAATGTTCTTCATCTCTGTTGTAATATGTAAATATATTTAATGTGAGCAATAGACATCATAATCTTGTATAATGTTTTAACTGTTTGTGTTTTAAAAACTTTTAAAGTTATTTTTCATTATTATTTTTTAAATGGATTTTTATAATTGTATTTTTTATTGAGTTTTGGTTAGACTATAAGAAATTTCTAGTGGCAATAAGTCCGTCATTTAACTATGTACACCTTTGTTATTTTTTTTTATATATGACATTGTATATTATGGTTAAAAAAATAAATTATTATTATTATTATTATATGTAAAAGAGTAAGTAAATAGTTTTTGCACTCACGTAAGTATGAAAGTACTGATTGATTGTAAAACAACAATTATTATCGAAGAAATATCCATACAAGTACCTTTTTCCTATCTAATTGGACGGTGTATTTTTCCTAAAATGGTTCTAGAATTACGTGTTTTTGCTGTTCTGTAGAAATTGGCATCAGACCCACAATGGGCGCAATTTGTTGAAGAATCTACAACTCCGCATGTCTATCTTTAGTAGGTGGGTGCCGGACCAGTTTCCATTTCCATAGAACTTGACACATTATAGATGGCAGACTTGTGATGCAGACCCTTTAAGCACTTTCCATTTCTTCCCAGTTCGTGCGTTCAAATATCGCCTTTGGCTACGTCAAGCAGCTTCTCCGATTACCTCTCTCCGGTCAAACTGGTCTACAACAGTTGCGGATTCGATATTTAAAAAAAAGTTCCTAGGTTGTTACATTTTATGATATTAAAGAATGGTTCCTTATTGGATGTTCTGTTCCGAAGTCACATTAATTCACATATTTTTTTGATTAAGGTTTTTTTTGCTTTCTCTGATATATACATATTTTATTATTGTACGTTTTACATATACGTATTTTTTGTTTTCAATAAATATCACACATATACAAGTAATCTTAATTTTTTATAAATAAATTTTGGCAAGAAAATTTGTTTATTTTACTAAAACTAAGACAGTTTCGGCTACCAAATTTTTTTTTTATTACATTAGTGTTCATATATTCGTTTGCCTACCATGCAAGAGGTTTCGGGTTCGATTCCCGACATGACTGATATGAAATATGTTTTTAAAAAAGTGTTTTTCTTCTGAAATATTTCGTAGTTTCTGGACTGGCACTTGAAGCGTAAGATTGATCATTTTACCTTTATGTAATAAAAAAATGACACGCTGCGATTGGCTTGCGTAATTAAAATAAGAGAAATAAAAAGTTTTGTTTATATAAACTAAATCATTTTTTCAAATATTTTAACGATTTTTTTTTAAGCGTTCATAGTTTTAAAAAAAACATGTACTTCAGAAACGACATTGGGGCTCTGGGGCTGTAAAATAAAGGTACAGAGTACAAAAGCCTTTTAATACTGTTTTATATTTTTTCATATAAAAAATTATAAAATTAAAATTAAACATGTTTATAAGTATAACAATAAAAAACTGCATTATTGTGAAGTTTTTAAGTATTATAAAATAATTAAGAAAACAATCGTCATAAAACACAAACGACAGAACAAGCGTAGGCTACCAACATAAAAAATATATTGTTTTATTTTTTTAATTTTTTAAATATTTTTTTGTTTATATGCTTACTGTTTTTTCTTGCATACCTTTGTTATTATTGTTTTTCTTTTTACTTTGTAAAACTTTTTATCATTTCCTTTTTAACTAATTTCATAATTTTTTTTTTTATATATACTGTGTTTATTATTTAGTATGTTAGCATGTATTTAATTTTTATTTTTTGTAAATGCCTTTTGGGCGTTAATGAACAAAATAAATAAATATATCTTTGGCTAGATGCATGCAAAAATGTGGCAGATTGGTAGAGAAAATAACGAGACATGATTATTTTTCTTCGTGTACCTAAGGAATGACGCTGGTACTAAAATAGTTAAATGTCCAAGAGGTTTGAAAACTTAGTAACGTTATATCTCAAATTTTCCTATTTTGACTTTCATCCTTTATATCCTGTTCCCTTCACACGAAATAATGTATTTTGCTGTTCATTGTGGAAATTTAAAGAAATGCTTTTATTGAAGTTTGAATAATGTACTGGGTTATTTAGCCATTTTATTTTCGAGTCCAATTATTGTTTTTTTTGGTTAAATTTGTTAGGTGTTACTATAAATTTCATATATTTTTTTGCAAATTTAAAAAAGAGCACCAAAAGTAAAACAAAATGGTAAAGTCATTCAAAGGAAAAGGTTTTGCTCTACAAGATATTGTGTTTGATTTTACGTTACATATATTATTTTATTTGATTAGAAGCCTTCCAAATGGACTGCCAAGTAGAAGAAAGTAAGCATTTTCGACACCGCCTTCTGTTCGGGTTCAATCGAGGGAATAAAGCTACCAAACCTGCTCGCGATATTTGCGCAGTGTGCGGTGAAGATGCTATGAACTATTGACTAATTTGTAATAAAGTAATGAAGGATAATATATTATTGCCTAAATTGTTGTATTTTTTTGTCGTGTCTTCTTGCTCTCTTCATTTTGAAAAAAAAAACGGACGCTTATATATTAACACCAAATGTTTGTAAAAATTCCATTTGCTTATTTTGCAAACTTTATTACACGCACTTTACAATAATTATAAAACCTACTTTTGAACATGTAATTTTTATGTGTCGGCTTTGTGTGTGTTTAAAATGTAATGTAAATATATAAATTATTTTTAAAATAGTAAAGACCGTAAATTTTAGTATTAAAATATGTCGAGGTACGGAACTAATGATAAAAAATTATATCAAATAAATTTATAGTAAAATAGGGTCAAAGCACCAGTAAATGATCACCCTCCAGTAAATGACCATTAGTTAATAAAACACAATATAATAAGAATTGCTACATGTGTTCAGTCAAAAAACTTTTAACACCAGAAACTGACAAAAGCAGTAGGCGGACACATCTTTTGGTTAGAAACAAATCTATCAGTTTTGAACTGTGAGTTTTCAAAAGGTAATAGTGCGTTTTCCCATTATTGTTCTGAGATTGATAGTGTTTTTATAAGGAAAGGTGTAGTAAGTGTTTTATTTTATGCTGTTTCTTATGCAATTCTTTGAATATATCCATATTCTAATGTATTAGGGTGTTTTATAATGTTATGATGTAACTAAATCTGAGTATATTTTTTACTGGGGTAGTAGTGGTCATTCACTGTTGATTCTACTATTTTTTAGAGAAATATTAATTATAATTGTAATACTTGTATTTCAATAAAAAGTAAAAGTACTTGGAAAAAGTAACGTATTTTTTATTGTTTTATTTTATTTTGTTCGCTTAAATAATGAAATTTATACCTTTAATATGGATTTTACTACCAGCTGAACCTTAAACGGTCATTCATTGGTGATTCGACCCTAGTTTTATAAATAATTGAAATTCCAAATACACACTAAAAATGACCTTAAGAAAACACGTAGTTGTCACAAAATATAAACAATAGTTTGAAATTCCCCTCGCGAATTCCGGCCTAGATGTATACCTACTGATAAAAGCATTATAATGAAACCAAATACAAAACATTTTCAGTGAATTTCGTCAACGCTACGAAATGGACGCATTGTCAAAAGAGATTAAGCTTTTAATAAAACCGATTGCGAAAATGCGCACTTACATGCTAACGAGTAGATCATAATCATCAACATTCCCTTTTCGGCACATAGGGCATTGCATTGGTATACCAATCGCAGCGCCTTGATCATTTTTTGTTACATGACGATAAGATGATCAGTCTTACGATTCAGGTACCAGTCTAGGGACTATGAAATATTCTGGTGTGAAAACACCCTCCTGCCTTGTCGGGACCTCTTGCTTGATTGGATTATATCACGAGGCCGACAGATACTTTTTGTATATTATTTATTTTCTTACGGACTATACAGTCCATTGCGTTCTACTTGTTCTACGCCCTGTTTATCCGAATACCCTCAGAATTTGCGCTTCCGATTCTCGACCTAAGTACCTACCAGTGGCGAATAGTTCAAATAAGCGATTATGCACAGCGTACCATTATATTTGACTTTCGATAATAATATTTAATATGTTGCCACTTGACATGAAAACATCTCGTAATAAAAATAAAATTATGTTTTTATTACGAAAGTGGTTAGTAGGCAGAACGTTCTTATATTGATTTATTATTTGTATAAAACATTTTTTTTCTCACATTAAATACATTTTTGTTATTTTCTTAGGTTAAACTTTTCTTTTATTTCTTTCTTATTTTATTTACATTTTTTAGATCTTAATTTAAATATGTAGTTTGAATGTTCTTATTATTTTTATTTTTTCTGTAGATATGAATTGAAATTTTCGATTAACTTTGTTTTATTTTTTATCTTGTTTTGATTACATTTATGAGCACACACTATTTATACATGTGTTTATATTTTTTTCCTATATTTAAAATATATCCAAGTATATGGCTATTCTTTAATTTTAATTGTATTATTTTACTCTATTTTCTTACTTTTCAAAAAAATATTTCTTTAAACCATTTTTATCTGGTTTTGTTAAGTTTTTGTTCTTTTTATATTTTTCAAAGCATCAAAAACAAAATAATATATGTTTATTATTTTATACGTATAAAGTATTATGTCTGTATTATTTTATTTAATTATTAATTAAAACTAATATCTGAGCACCCGATGACAAACTATTATTAAATAGTTTATCGGGACAAAATATATTTTAGTACTTTGTTTTCTTTATAATGAATTAATATTGTAATAATGTTGTGTTTTATTGAATAAAGGCTATGAAAAATAAAAAATAAAATAATAATAAACAAGTAAATAACAAAGTTAAAGTTAAGAAAACGCAAATAGTCAAAACATTTTACAAGATTATGGTGTATATTGCTTACATTAATTATATTTAATGCATTTTAATTTATTCGATTGCATCATCCAAATATTCACTTTTGGGATGGAAACATTCATTTATTAGAAACACTTTTAACACTCCTGCATTTTTTTTTTACACAATTTGTTTCCTTAATTATAGAAGTTATGGGTCCATTTAAATTCAAATTGTTAAAGCAGTCAATAATCATTTTCCACAGCTTTGTTATTAATTAAATGTACTCATTATAATAACCCAGTAATAAAATAAATTTTAAAATGAAGAAATGTTAGTAATTCAGAAACTGCAAATAAAATATTCAGATTTAATAAAAAACAATAATCAAGCAAATCAAACTAAAAAAATGATTAAACATTAAAAAAATAATAAAAATAAATTACATATATAATAAATAAGTACATTTATAAATATATTTTAGAAAGTAGAGGAAAAATCAAGTTGTTTTTAAAATATTGAAGAAGGTACAAAACATAATCATGATTATTCGTTTTTAGTGACATACTCATATTATTTAACAGGCGTATTGTTAATGCCTATAAGGAATCTCCTTTATTTAGTACAGGAGAAAACAGTATTGTAATAATGATGTGCTCAATGGAAAAAATCATTATTTCTTAAATTTGTCCTGGGTAGCAGCAAATTGAATGTAATTTGGAGTTTTGTTCTGATGGGCATAAGATATTTTATAGAACTTGTAAGTATAGGTCAATTTACGTCATTTTTCATAAGTTTAAATAGGAATAATTGATCTCTAGTCACTCTTCTGTACTCCATAGTTTAAATTGCATTTGTAGTACAATAAAAATAAAACATATGGTACCACTACATAGGTGCACGGTACCTCAACATGCAGTCACTTTTGTTGAATCTTTTTCATCAATCTTCTTTTCTCGCGATTTTTCCACTTGGTTAATCAGTTATTTCGGTAATAGTATCATGGCGGTATCTTTGCAAATTGAACCCATGAAAAAGACGATACATGTCGATAACAGTGACAGTTAAAATATACCCACCTATCTGACCAATAAGTTGTTTATTTCAGTGAAAAATAATTATAACGCTTTACTCCGATCCTGTTAGATTTGTGCGCGATTTGTGAAGATCAACAGAGTCAAGTCTTGTATTTGTTCAGCGCTTACGAGTATTTCCAAGAGTAATTCTAATGCACCTTCACCTCGCATAGCCGTTGGGCTTTCTAATACCCATAACAACTTCTGTGACAATTCTTGTTTGCAGTGAACGACCGGAGTCGAACCAGAATCCGTCTGAATCTTGCCCACTTTAAAATCTACTATTCGAAAGTCAGGATTGATTACCTGCTATGAAATAACTATCACGCTGTCTCTCAGAAGGTGTTAGAATTGTTAGCAGAGATGATTCGATTGTTTTTTCCATTCCATACTCCCACACGCGTCTTCTGTCTTCTGTCTTCTCATACAAGCACGATCATTCTAATTTTTGATTAGCTAGCTTTAAAATATATATATATATTGAATAAACGTAATAGTTGTAATTTTACATGTGAAATAGCATAAATGGTCGACTGAGTAAAGAAATAGGGGTAATCAAGTAAATTAGAAATGTAAAATTTCAAATTATAAATATATTACAAAGTTTATATTTGAAGCACTAACTTTGTGGTTATTCATAATAAAATACACATCGTTTTTGTTTTTGATATAAAAAAAATTTAATCAAAAACAAAAACGCAAACTTGTAAATAAATATTTATATTCTACTCCCCCAATAAATAAAGCAAACCCACCTAAGCAATGGACGCGGATTCTTTATATAAATGACATTTTTTCAAAAAAATTATCTAATTCCCTACCATCCAACATTAAACCTGCTTTCTACACAACTAATAATATAGGAACATTGTTAAAAAATCACAAGTCCATAGATATAATAAATCTGGGATATACCAATTAAATTGTAATGATTACGATTCAATCTACATTGGAAAAACTAAAAGAAACTTTAATATTAGAGTAAAAGAACACTCAAAATGCTTAAAATATAATATTTTTTTTCTGAATTCACAAATATAAATAAGCTGCGGCTCAATACAGTGCCCTATGTACCAATATGTGTGGAAAGGAAATGATGATGATGATGAATAACAATAATAAATAAATAAAATCCCTTTTTTTTAATTCGAAAAATTTCATTAGGATGGGTTTTATTCATTTAATTAGTTATACAGGATGTTCATTAAACCCTGACACATCCGAAACCACGATGATCAGTATGAGCAAGAATACATATTGGCACATTAAAACAATAAAAAAAAGCAAATGGATGCTTACTTCTGCTGGGGAGAAACAAGGAGAGGGAGGGGGGAATCTAATACTGCGCCGCGCTCCCCTCACTTCTCCCCTGCAGAAGTAATCAACCATTTGATTTTTTAAATATTTTACTTTTAAATATTTTCTTTGTTCTAAATATTTTTTTAAATATGCTAATATGTCTTCTTGCCTATACTAGTCATTGTGGTTTCAGATTTGACAGGGTTTAAAGAACATCCTGTATAGTAAAATATTTTATTATGCTCTTGGTGATTAATAAATTTTTAGTAATAATGCTAACTTTGGTAAGTACATTCGTATAGTATGCACTCGACATATCTCTAAATTGGGAACCAAGTTGTAGTAGAGTGGGGTTCGAACCTGATCTGTGAGTCCGCGACACTAGCCACGGGACCACAATACGGTTTATAATAGCGAAACTTCAATTTAATTTCATCATGTATTATATTGTCTTTTTTTACAATGCATGTGCTAATCGAACCCAAAAAGTAGCCCAGAGCAAAACATGTAAAAGTTGTAGAATTTCAGTCATGGGATAGCCGGTGATCATAGTAATAAATTATCGGTAATGTTACTTTTTCATCCAAATTTAATTAAAAATACACTTTCGCTATCGTTATCATGTAATGAACAGGTTTATTTAATTCAATATGATAGAATTAATTTAATATATAAAAAACGGAATAAAAAACATAATAATACTAATATGTAATGCCGATACCAAATTTATTATTTAGAAAGTTTTATAATTTATGTAATTTGTAATAGAGTGCATTTTTGTGTTTCATAAATAATTCATCATCATCATGTCCCTATCCGCATTCGTCGGTGCATAAGGCACTGCATTGATTCTCCAATCACTTGATATATTTTGTTACATTGAAGGTAAGTTGATTAGCCCCACGCTTCAAGCGCCAGACCAGGAACGATAAAACATTGCAGTGTAGATTCACCTTTTAAACAAATATTCTGAGTCTGCCCTGCCAGGAATCGAACTTAGGACCTCAAGCCTGGTAGGTAAACGCGCCAACCACTTTACTACGTGGCGGGCTTATCTTAATTCGGTTTCCTCTTTCGTCATCGAGTTAAAAGAAAAATTATATTACAAAAATATTTGAAATTTTTTATTTATTTTATTTTATTTTATTAACATAAAAGGCAAATTTGCCTTTTACAAAAATTGATAATACTAACATATTTGGCTTAGTATTTATTTTTTTTAAACATAAACTTCCTTATACCCAAGATTTATAAAAAAGAATTAAACCTAAAAATTATACAAGATTTATATTTAAAAAAATATGCAGCATATTTAGTAGAAAGTTTAACTCATTCAAGAATAAATGTAAAAAACCAAATTAAATAATAAAACATTCCACAGTAATACAACAAGAAAATCATAAGTATTGTTTCATACAGCTGGGCAAAGTAAACAAAATACTGTATCTATTATGAAATGCACGAATAAATAAATATAATTACCATTCACCATCTTTGAAAAAGTTCAAAAGGTTTGTTCTAGGAACAATACACTACACTAAATATATCAGATACGTGGGAATAACTATTGCCGAGTTCATGGAGTCTGTTTAATACGGCATTACAAGTATACACTGTCCGTGAATTGTTGCTACAAAACGGTGGCACCTGTCTAGTCATTCTTCCAGGCACCCTGAAGTTGACGATAGATAATAGTTCAGGGCAATCCCATAATTATTTATTTATTTACCCTGAAATGATTACGTATGGTTTACTATGATTAAAAATCAGCTAATTTTGCAATTAAAATACTCGGAGGACATAGGATTGAGCCTTCGAATACTAATCTTTAACTATGAAAGTCGGGTATATTATAATAAAATGACCCAAAATATTAAAAAAATTGTTTAATAGTTACGATAAAACAACGCTAACCTATAATAATTCTTTGTATGAGTTGTTTTTGATGAAAAAAGTAAAGGAAACGGATTAATCATTATGGTTAGGATATTTTATGACTCCATCTCTATATATTTTTAATATCAAATGTACTAAATGTGTAGATCATTATTAATCAAAGGCTTTTACAGTTTGTGTCATTATATATTATTGTTCCACTTCATTTTTAAAATTTTAACGAAATAATATGAGCATCACATTGCCCTTTTCAAGATTAATAAGAGACTAAAATAATATATTTAAAATGTACGAAATAAGTACAATTTTATACATATTTTTTTGTTTGTAATTAATCCCGAAGAAAGAAATGCGTTGCTGAAACTAGTTGGTTAAAAATCCAAAATAAAGTGGAGTTTGAAAGACAAATAGATTTTTTATTCAAAAATATAAATTTTACTTAAAATGAATGGCAAATATTAATGCTGCACGAGACTAAAAAATTGTATTTTAGAAATCGTAAGAATTAAACTGTCATTTCAATTGTCAAGCTGATCAGGACTTGAAATTAAATTGCCGAGTACATTTCTTCGAGTATGGATGTTCTTTCAATCGTTGAATGTATCGAGTCCAATGAGCAAAATAATGTTTTTGTTTTTTTTAAGTAGCCATAAGTAAGACATGACAATACTCATATTTTGATCAGGGCAGGGCAGTCGGAACCCTGTTATACCGTCATGCGTCATTAACAGTTAGCCTATTTGTCAGATTCTGTACTTTTACATTTGATTGGCTTTGCTTCCACATCTAAGCCAATAAATTACTTTTTAATACTAGTTCTAACGCCCCAATAGTGTAAACATTTCAATACATTATTTATTTTTCATTTTAAGATAACATTACGATCGACAATGGCATGGTGCACCAATGACGAAGTTCAGTGGTTTTTTAAAAAAAAAAAAAAATTCACTTGTTAATACTGTTAAACTAAGCCAAATTTTTTTGAAAATTTTTATGTATCGTATGAATGCATTCTCCTCGAATGCAACCCTGGTAGATCGATGAATCAAACATTTATGCTCCGAACTTATTTTGTACATATTCGATTGAAGATTTTAATACCTACGAACACGCACAGCGCAAAGATCTATGTTTCTCTGAAAACCGCACGTAAATCGGTTAAGCTGTTTAAGAGGAGTACGGTGACATCACACGTATAGAGGAATTATATATATAAAGATAATATCTTTTTACATTAGATGGTCGTGGCCAGGGGCCAGGTGGTACATAACATATAGAAAATTTCAAATCCAATAATTGGTTACTCGAATCCGCTACGCAATGACTTGTTTCTTATTTTGAAACACATTTTCTACCCCATTTCCAAGGCAAAGAGTAAATGTATCAAATGTTAAATTGTTTTATTTATTAATTACTAAAAATGCTTTTACGATTATTTTTATTTAATTTGTTATTTTAAGTTTTATTAGAAAATACAACATAAATTATAAATATAAACAAATAAGTATAAAAAATAGTACATAGGTCCAGTTAAAGTTCTTCACAAATATAACAGAACATGTTACACACCAAGGAGAAAATATTATACAAAAAAAGAAGACCACTGTAAGAAGGTGAAGAAAAGGAAATAAACGATGAAAAAATAAAGCGAGGAATCAGTACTGTGTTCTCATTTAGATATTTATACTGTGAAATTATATAACTTCAAAAATAAAAAAATAATTTGAACACTTTAACATGATATATTAGAGGGTATTAAAATCGTATTAAATCTCCATTGACGGATACTGAGAAATTTGCGAAAAACTTTGAAAAAAGAATGGCGTGATTTCTAAATATGCTTCTCTAACTCAATGGAGAATGCTGAGTTTGCGGTGTCAAGTAGTATAATTGAAATATGTTTTTGCAATATTTAGAGACCGTTTTGAATTACGCTATTATTTAGGTAGGTAGGTTTTTATGTATAGTTTATTTTGGCATCAATAACTAATCTTCCGATTTTGTTGGAGATATCTAAGTTTGCTTTTAATACCCTCATTTATCTATGTACAATTAATATATATTATTTTAATATGCTCGTATTATTTATCATAAGTGAAATTTGAATTATTCAATTATATTTTTTGAAATTTGAATTATAAATTATTCAATTAATTTAAAGATTCGGGTTGTGGTCCTGTGGCTAGTGTCTCGGACTCACGGACCAAAGGTCAGTGGTTCGAATCCCACTTTACCCCAACTTGATTCCCATTTTCTAATAGTGAGTTATTTACAACTCGTTGAAAATGGCCCTCAAAATTAAATATTTGGGTAAATCATAAGAACGCAAATATTTCTTTTTTACAAAAAAAAAAAAAAAAATATTATGAAAATAATTATTTCTCGCTTTATTTTTTCATCGTTTATTTCCCTTTCTTCACCTTCTTACAGTGGTCTTCTTTTTTTGTATAATATTTTCTCCTTGGCGTGTAACATGTTCTATTATATTTGCGAAGAACTTTAACTGGACCTATGTACTAATTTTTATACTTATTTGTTTATATTTATAATTTATGTTGTATTTTCTAATAAAAATTAAAATTACAAATTAAATAAAAATAATCGTAAAAGCATTTTTAGTCATTAATAAATTTACATGGAACTATTTAATAATTGATAAATTTACACTTTGCCTTAGAAATGGGGTAGAAAATGTGTTTCAAAATAAGAATCGAGTCATTGCGTAGCAGATTCGAGTAACCGATTATTGGATTCGAAATTTTCTATATGATATGTACCACCGGGCCCCTGGCTACGACCTTCTAATGTAAAAAGATATTATATTATATACAATGTACATCTATGCATAAGTAAACACATGGAATGAATATTAAAGAGTATCATTCAAATTAGTAAAATTTCTAGGTGGAAGTTCAATGTAATTTTGATCATTTATTAAACCACACAAGGTATTTTTTTATGGCGAATAATTATAAAAACAGAAATATAAGTATGAGCAACAATAGAAAATTACAAAACATCCGTCCACTTAAGAACTACATAATATATTATGGTAACATAATAAAGTTGCATACCTGAGGTAAACGTCGGCCTCGGAACTAACAGCTTCCGGTCGCGATGATAATCTCCATAAGGCTGATGGTAGTAGATCCCCTGTTCCGAAGGCATCTCGAAGTTGTCATTATGGAAGTCAACTTCGTCGATACCAGCGAAAGCAGCCGTTGAATCTCCGTGCAGAACAGTCCTTTGCATTGAATTCTTCCTAAGATCCTGCCTATATTCCTGTTCTGACGGGATATAATAGAAGCTGGAAGAAGTCGGTTCTCCTTCAGGACTTGCAGGACTGCTAGGATCCGGAGTATCTCCGAGGTGCCTTCTCATAAACGCGTAGTTTTCCAAGTCCCAAGGATCTACATACACTCGTGCAGAAGGAGGTTTAGAAAGAGAAGACTCCTCTTCCTCACTACCAAAATCCATAGAACTCCAGTAATTGGACGCGTTTCCCGGCATTTTGTAGCTATTTTTTTTTACATCTAATCAGTATTTTTTGTTAATTGAAAAAAACACAGTTAACATGTAACAATAAAATAGTTTTCACAATTGACAGGTGACAAACACTGATAGCAGAGAAAGTTTAATAATATTTAAGGTGTCTCGATCGATTTGTTTCGCAAGGGCGAAGGACTTTTCCATGTATTAATTTTAAACACGCACGATGAACTTTCGTTTCGCGCTGTTTTTCCGCGCAAGGTGCGCGCTTGGCGGGAAAGTGCTGCTCGAGCTAAACTTCAAATGCCACTGGCTGTAAAATCTAAAACGGCGCGCGCTGGCGCACTTACAGAATGTGAAAAAGGCGGGAGAAAATAGAATAATTATCCATTCTTATTTCGCGTTTCAATCAAAATAATACTCGAGCTATTTCAATAAATCCCTGTAACACTGTTATGTACAGAAATCTTACTTTTAAAATTTTGATAAATTGCAATAGTTTATCAATCAAACATGCCACTTATTTTTATGTTTCGAACATTCCTTTATAGTAAATATTTAGTTAATTTAAAAATCCTAAACATGTACATATGTACCTCAAAGGTAGACGGATGCAAATCCTAACTTCAAAAGTTTTAAAAAAGCCTAAAGAATCTACTTTCTCTAAGTGATTTCTAATAATTCAAGCATTAATTTATATTTTCAGTATTTTGATACATTGGTTCATTCATTATAAGAGTTACATTTTTTCGAAATCAATGGACATGGTTATAAACTGGTTACGAAAATCGAAATGACATTTCATCAAATTCTGGATTTGCATCAACTAATAATAAGAAAATAATTAAACTAGTTAAAATCCTTTGTGGATTTTTTTAGTTATCATGCGTTTTGCAATATATTATAAAGACGATTTATTTGTTTTTATTAACTTGCTACCCTCGAATCTGATTAAATGAAACAATCTAAAACCGGGTTGTTGTCGCGTGATAGTGTTGTATACTCACGGATAAAAGATTCAAATCCTACTCTACCACAAGTCAATTGCCATTTTTCCATCACAGGTTATTTTTTACAGCTTGTATAAAATGGTCTAAAAATGTTTATATTAGGCTTCATAATAACTGAAATATATATCAACAATATTTTGAGTTTGTCCAAATTTTTGTAGACAAGGACTGGATTTAACTCCCTGGGGAGCTGTTTATATTAACAAATTACAACAGAGATGAAGAACATTTAAGAGAAGGTTATTTAGAAGTCTAGGCATCTACAGGGCTTATGACCTGTCAATGGCTGGTTTAAGTTAATGGTTGGTTAAGTTTTAAGTTTCAGCTCTTTAACTTCACAAACATCAACAGATGAAAGAATTGAAGGAATATAGATGTTCAAATATAGGCAGAATGGTGAATGTTACACAGTGTGTAAAGTGGCCACTTCAACCAGCCATTGACGGGTCATAAGCCTTGTAGATGCCTAGACTTCTAAATAACCTTCTCTTAAATGTTCTTCATCTGTTTGTTTGTTGAAATTTTTAAAAGAAGATGGAGCTGTCTAATAGTTCCTACCTAATGTAAAATAAAACCTTAATCAGTACATGAATCTGTAAAACTGTATAATTTTGAATGAATTAATGAAATACTGCAAATAAATCCCGTCTTTTGTTCTATGTTAATCTTGTTTGTTTTTTTTTCTTTCTTCGTGGTTATGTCATACCATATTTATATGATATGAACTTTTAAATCATTAAAAAAGGAATGGCTCACGCTGCGTTGAAGTCTTTGTGGCCATTTTTCCCAAATTATGTTATAGCTTAATTTTAAGATGTATTTTTAAAGTGTTTTTTTTTGTAATTGAAATTCTATGCAAATATATGTCTGGAAAAATAAACAAAAAAAATACAATGTGGGGTATTGTTTTGAAATTTCATAATTCATCTTTCTCATATTTCTCTCATCCGCGCCGCCTATCACAACTTGATTCCCATTTTTTAGCACCGTAATGTACTACTATGTAGTGACATGAAAATTGAAATATTTGTGTCAATAAATCCATCAATGAAACTTTGCCAATACGCGCACTAGCGTACTGGCCGACGTAATGACCAGCGCAGCGTGTAGAGCCGCCTTAATACACCATAATATTTATTTATTTATTTTATTTAAAACTTCAATTACAAAGAATAAGTATTTCGTCGGACCTTTTGCTAAAAGCAATACCTTCCAGCCAACCAAAAAAACAGACTGGTCAGAAGAAGAGATTGGTCAAAATTTTGTATCAAAAAAACATAAATATATGCATATGTAAGGTAAAATAAAAATTAAAAATAACAGCGGTTTTTTCAATTTCGCTTGCACATATTAACGTTTTTTTTAAATGGTGATTTAACAAAAGATCGTTCAGTATATATAATATTTATTATACAGGGTGTTCGTCAGAACGTTGAATATACGAAAATGGGGAGTAGGTGGGGTCATCTGCTACCTACTGAGCCCCAAAGATTTTACCTAGCCCCCAAGATTTTTTTAATGTTTTTTTTTTTTTTTTAATTTTGGAATTTCGTAACTTTCATAACTTTAGCTCCTATACCTTTTTTAATGGGCAGATCTGATTTTTAAAATTTTTATTAAAACCTTAATGGTTGGTAGGTCTTTTTTTAATTAATATTTGTTCCATGTTATTGCTAGAAACAAAGTTATGAACCCTCAAACATAAAAAGATAGTTTAAAAAAAGTTAAAGATCAACTTCGCGTCTTCTTTATAAAAATACTAAAAGTCATGGAAGACTTCTGATTTTTTCAAAACGTTTCTAGAGTACGAGCTTTCTAATCGTGTAAAGTTTGTTTTGATATCTTTTTTGAAATCAGAGTTATTCGTGGTTACTTTACCTAGCTTGACCATTTTGTCGAAATTCTACTTTTGCGGAAAGTTAAATGTTTTGCAAAATTTATCAATGCAAAACTATTTTTTTATGTTTGAGGGTCCATAACTTTGTTTCTAGCAATAACATGGAACAAATATTAATTTAAAAAAGACTAACCAACCATTAAGGTTTTAATAAAAAAATTAAAAATCAGATCTGCCTATTAAAAAAAGGTATAGGAGCTAAAGTTATGAAAGTTACGAAATTCCAAAATTAAAAAAAAAAAACATTAAAAAAATCTTGGGGGCTAGGTAAAATCTTTGAGGCTCAGTAGGTAGCAGATGACCCCACCTCCTCCCCATTTTCGTATGTTTAACGTTATGCCGAACACCCTATATATAATTGATCTCCTACCTTACCTTTTTTGTCACAAACGTGTTAAAGTAATTATGCTTATGTATCGATTCCAGAAATATATTATGAAATATATATTTTTTTTAATTTGACTAATTATATTATACCTACACTGAACTTAGATGTAAATAATAAATATACGTACGCGGGAATAAAAAAAATAATCTTGTTTTCATGTAGCGCCTTAAAACATATTTTGCAGTTGCAGCGGAATTTTTTGAGTATTTTTTGATGCCAGAAATTTTATATGTAGACCTACGCCGTATTTCAATTCTCTAAATAATAAAGATATCGTATTAATAGAAATATTGTAAAAAATTAGATTATTGTTGATAGTTGCAGATTCTCGTACCAGGTTCGAACCATGCTCCTACACAACTTGATCCCTGTTTTCAAGCACTGTTATTTATTATTATTTGAAAATGATCCTTAATTTAATTATCAAATTAAATTATTTAAAAAAAATATATTTCATACTTGGTTACTTATTACGGTTTTATTACTTGATGCACAGTTTAGGATATTGAAAAAACGAATAAATTAATAATATCTAATTATAAATCCCTTGGCTGGATGCAGAACTATTTTTAATATATGTTAGAGCTATTTCCAATTGAGTAATAAATTCAGAATTACTACAAAGTTAAATACATTTTTCACAAAAAATAGTAAATTAGCCAACATGGATGATTGCAAAATAAATTACAAAAGTTATCACTTTTTCTTTGCGAACCACTTAACAAAAATTACAATATTGTTCTTAATATTCCCAGTCTATTTTAGTGTACATGTAATGTTCACAATACAGCGCTGAAGCTAATTATTCAAAACTAAAATTTACGAAACGCTTTTCACTTTCGCAACGAAAAAAATTAATAAAACCCTACTCGAGGAAGGTTGCTAAAACCTACCCCGTTATATTGGCTTTAATCTATTTTTAGGTTATTACATATAGCGATACTGGCAGCTTTGCTGCTGGCAGCGTGTTTACGTTTTCTATGGCCTGCGCAACACAATTTCGCGCCAGAACCGCGCATGTCACTTGTTTGGTGGAAAATAGTTGTTCTTTTCCTTATTTTATTATATCAGTTATATTAACGCGTAAAATAGCAAAGAAACATCAATTGCTCTCATTTAAGTGCTTGAATTAAGATGAGAGAAACGTTATTCCGGAAAATTTATGCGGTTGTGAACTTAATTTGGGTTTTATGATCTCAGAAGCACGCGAACTTTACTTTGTTTACCGGTAATGCGGTAATAAGTTGTGAATTTGCAAATCTTATGTCTGTTTAAACATGAACATCTTGAATATGGATGAGTACATCAAAACTCTTCAAGATCCTTCGAAACAACATTTGAAGGTTAAAACCTATCGTAATGTTCTTCAATCATCGGAAAGCAACTGCATTCCGGAGGAGAAGGTTAAGATACTCCTGGATTTGTTTAAAAATGACGTGTTGGTCGATATACAATGCTCTTCCTCTCTCTTGGGTACAATTAAGAATATTGTGAACAAAGTCAAGGTATGTTGTCATATTACCTGTACAAACTTGTATAATACCTATGACGTATTTTATGTACTTATTTTTAACCGTACTTGAATTCATTTCTTTTAAACGATTTAAGTATGATTTTTCCTATTCCTTAAAACGGTTATAACAATAAAAATTTCTGTGTGCATTACCAATAATAACGTGTATCATATTAATAGCACTAAGATAAGTTTTGTATTTCTGAAATTACTCTCCGTGTGACGCTCAAGTTCTCTTCGGCTTCTTCTTCGTCAGTTCTGCCGATTGGTCCGCTGGTTTACCGGAAATCTTTCACAACTCTCTAATAATTGGTTGATTCATATGAATTAGTGAAGTCATTCAATGTAATTCGTTTTTATTAATATTTCTATACATATTTTTTCATACATTTTCAAGAAACTGCCATACAATTTAATTCTATGACTTTGTATCCTACTCCACGAATGCTACAAATAAAACAAGCGGTGCATCCAAATCATTAAAATTACCCCATGTTATACTGTTTTTTGAAATATTAAAAAAATAAGAATATTGTAGTTTTTATTTTTATTACAGTTTCCGGAGGCAAATAAGAGGCATCGGGCATAAGCAAGAGACTGTCAGCCATAATCGGCTAGCTTCTGCTTTGTAGAGCGTCATCTCTGGCACAAGTCGACGAGGATGAATGTCAAAGACTCTACAAAGCCAAAATTAGCCGATTATACCTACCGATTGGCCTACCGTCTCTTTCTTAAGCCTGATGTATCTTATTTACCTTTGGCAACTACTTTCTGTGGTGTTTTTTCAGCTGTTTGTAGATTTTATATATGTTATTTTTACAGGATGGAACTTATCCAGAATTTTCCAAACTGACGAGTACTGCAAACACAATATTTGATCTTCTGATCATGACTGCTCCACTGCACCAAATGCAGAGTGTCCAAAAGTCCTCTCTGGATGTACTAATTAGTTACCCTGACTCGTGCCTGCTTAGGGTGGTGACTTCGTATCCTCAGAATATCTGTACCCTCATGATACAGTACCTTAGCATGCCCACCATTGATCTGTTGACTAAAAAAATGGTAAGTTAAGTTTGAAAATAAAATATGACATTGGTTATTTCATCTCTATTAATTTTTTGTCTAACGACAAATGGCAATTACGTCCAACCAACTATCCAAATTAATATTGATACTAGTCTTCAATAGGAAAAAAGGAATAAATGGATAGAAAGAGAGTAGTATTTGAGGAAGAGATAAGAAATGTTTCATCAGATGTGATTTAACCTTTCCTTTACTGCGCCAAAAACATCCGCGCGTTACGGTGCTGTTTAGTCATTACACATTAAAAAAATTAAAGATTTTAAACCGGAAAAATGTAATATTCATAGGCAATTGCTTCATTTATATATAGTTGAAGTCAAAAGTGATAATATTTTAAATCTAATTGCTAAAAACACGAAAAAACCTTTAGTCCACGCTCGAAAGAACTGCTCCGACAAAACTCTGAGAGCTGCTAACTTGCGTCTGACAGAAGTACCGGAAACTTTGCTGTTCGCGTGTGGGACGCGTGCAATTGTCTCTCTTGCTCCCGAATATACCTGTAGTATCGAGAGTGAGAAGTAAAGAGTGTGCAAGACAATTTCACTTCACACTCCGCAACATGTGACACATTGGTGAATATTCTATTGTATTGGTAATTTATCTCCGACTTTTGATAAAATGCTTTTTCTGCAATAAGCATTAATTATTCATTAAAAAGTATTTTATCTCATACTTAAATGTATAACGGAGGAATACCGAAAATATTAACCCAGAATTTATTATGTTTATAGAGACATTAAAGTTATTAAATGCCATGTGTACTAGCTAAACATCTCCGGGAAGGGAGAGTTAAACTTGCTGTAGAAACATCCTTGACAGTGGAGATGATTCCACAGTTGGGCCGCACGTACAGTATATTAGTTTGTAAAGAAAGAGGAATTGTGGATGGTATTATGGATAAAGAGTGTGCTTTGAGAATCCGAATGAAGAGGTAAGCCACAATCTGATGAGCGATTTTGCGAAATGCATTAAAATAATTTGTATGTGGGTTCGAGTACAGAAAGATTGATAATTATGCAGTGAACTAATTTGACAAAATATAAAAAACCTTGTTGTTTGCGGCTATATTTTTAGTTGTCAATATTTTTCTTCTTTTAGATATTGGAGTTACTTCTGAACTGGTTGAGAGTTATTCCGCAGAACAAGAGAAGTGAGTTTGTGGCTGATGGCCTGAATACTTGGTTCTCACATCTCATCCCAATGCTGTACATTCCTGGCAATGCTCATAGAAAAGTCGCATTGGAGGCTTTGGAAAACATACTCCCAGAGTTGAATCAAATTGACTATGAAAACAACTCCAAATGGTTGATCATTCGTAATAATATTAAAGATAAAGAAATGTATGTTTGTATTATATTTTCAGTACATAAATAATGTGTGTCAATGTTACTTTAACTTTTACAAGATGATACCTCTTTTTTAGATATGCCGCTTTTATACAACGCCTCTTCCAAAGCTCCGATGAATTGTGGTCCAGGCAATTCTGCTGCATGATAAGGCTCATCGGGAAAGATCTGAAAAAGAATGGCTCTTTGCTGAATGGATTACTTCCTGTGCTAGAGCACACATTCAAAATAGAAAAAAGCAGAAAAGAATCATTTGTCTGTTGGAAACTTATAGTTGATATGTTCATCGCTAACAATAACGTCAACTACAAAGCAATTAAGTTGCTAACTGCGCCATTCATTGTAAATAATGCCAAGTCGGAAGAAATAGCCATTGTAAAATTTGATTTGTGGTGGAATTTCATTATAGTCATCAAAGATCTAATCAACATTCGTAAAGAGTCAAACTTGTATCCATTTTTAAATTTCTGCACCGGATGTGACAGGAAGATCGAAAAAAGAGAAGGTAAAAAAGAAGAAATCATTCCCGGTTTAGTATTTAAAAAATTGCAAGATTTTACATTAAAAGCTGTTGTGGAACTTTTTGGACACGAGGCACAGTGCCTCGGATGCATCGGCGATAGTTTCCCCAGAATAACCGAATCAGTTTTGAATGTTACCACATTTAAAGAATCTCCAGAGCGTTGGATCATTGTTGCTGAGAAAATAACAATATTGATCAGTGAGCACTTATCCGAAGCGAATGAATCTCAGAGAAAAGATTTCAATCAGTTAACAAGATGTATTTGGACTTCTCTTATAAACGTTTCTTCCAAAGTTGAGGAGTTGTCGAAGACATTTGACGATATATTAAAGTCACTTCAAGAATTGACGAAGGTAAGAGATTTTGAGTAACTTAATAAATTATTAACATATAAACAAAGAATATTTTACAATACAATGATATTTGTTCATAAAATTATAAACTCTAATAAAAAAACAGAATTTTGGAAAAAAATTGATCGGAACCAGCATGAACACGATCACAATACTAGAGAAAAGAACAAAATTAGACTTCCATTTAGAAAAAAGGCAAAGTCACAAAATTCAATTTTATTTAAAGCAATTAAAAAGTATTACGAAATGGAAAAAAATATTTATGAAGAAAAAAACATATCAAAATTTAAAATAATGGTCAAGACATATGTGATAAACAATTTATAAATTAAATATATTGGCAATGTTATTATTAGAACACACATAACAATATGTATGATATGTGTGCCCTACTTTAAGATTTAAATAATAATAAATAATAATAATAATAATTATAATTTGATGTTAATTGAATTATAGATGAGCACTTCTTAAATATGTTTTTAGGAATCATCTGATAATGCGGAACTGGCTGAGTTAATAGTGAGGCAAATTTTACCGATAGTGGCTAATACTAAAGAAGGATATACAAGCAGTTTTTTAAACGAAGTAAACGTTAATGATGAATCAAAGCACACTCCGATACAGTCACTTATATTACTTTTGCTATCACCATCACTTTACAAAAGGTTAGTATGTATATGTGATAACTGTTTTTTTATTTATTTATTTACACCGTAATACAAAATTTAATAACTGTTATTATATTTTCATTTGCAGAGACTCGATGGATTTAAAACTATTTTCTTTTTCAAATTTGACTACCGCAGGATTGGACGCCTGTGTCATAGCTTTCTGCGGATGGATTTTACCTAAACTGTCTAACATCGGTCACTGTCCCGCACTGTGGTGCAACCTTGCAGAAGATATGTGTTGCGACAACTATATCTTCAATAAAGATATTTGCAATGCTGTTCTCGTATGGCTACTGAACCAGGACATCTCAAACCCAAAGGTTTGTATGAAACTTACTTTATGAGCACTAAATTTGCAACTTAGTTCGACGCATAGCATAATTCTACCGAATTCTTCAGGTAAAGAAGAAACTTTCATATTTTATCTTTTTTTTTTAAACACGTTCCGGGACACGTTTTTCTCATAGGATCCACACATATCATTACTTTCTTATTTTTTTGAATATTTTACTTCCGATTAGACTACTTACTTCAGTTTCATGTAGGCTATAACTGTCTTTTGGACTGCCGGCTACAGCCGTTATTTCCTAAATAAGATACACGATTTTGACAATTGTCATTTCTTAAATGAGAGACATGATATTGATGACTACGTGTTAAAAAAAAACATCGTTATTGCCTTATCCCTACCCAATGGTGCCTAGGGCACTGACTGGTATACTAAACGCGGCTTATTTTGATAGTCTGTTACATGAAGATAAAGGGATCCGACATGTGCTTCGGACGCCAGTCTGGCGACTGTAAAATATTGCAAATATTGAATTAAATCCGGATCTCAGGCATGGTAGGCAAACCCACTAACCAGTGGACATCAAAGTACTAATATCTCGATTTCCCTTTTAATAATTTTTAACGAGTAAGTAACTAAAAACACTTATCCAGGGTTTTATTTCACACACATAACTGTATTGTTTATTTCGCTCAAACATGGAAATTTCTTTAGTGCGAATATTTACCTAACCGTTATTCTATTTTTATACATTATTTACAGATAGTGCATGTTGCATCATCATGGAAGAAGCTCTTTACATTTATGGGTCTGAAAGTTTCGACTCTGAAAAGAAATTTGAACGATTTATTTGATGAAAATATCGTCAGTACGATTCTGAATTCTTCTAAAGATCTGGATCATCCTTCCAGATGTCTTGTATCAATGTGTATTCTACCATCCATCATAAAGAGAAGACTGGAAGATCATCCTGGTAAGTGTTACGCAGTTGCAGCAAAGAGTCTCCATTTTTACTCTGTGAAATCAGCCCGTGATTATAATCGGCTACTGAGATGTTTACGGTTGATGCTGGCATTTGAAAGACTCAACTTCATGTCCCACTCTCTGTAATCTTGGTGTCTATGGTTTTTCATCTGTTTTCACTGTAAGGCCGGAGAGACAATAATTCCTATAAAATTTCTTCCGTTCGTTACATTTTTGTTTCAAGATCTGTTGGTATCCCTTTCGGTCGATAATGCAGACTTTCTACAAATCAGTATAACCGAAGATATTTTAGATAAGGATTTCGAATATTATGTTATGTGAGATAGAGTAATTTCACACAATAATTTCTGTAATTCTGACATTTTTTTATCAATGGGCTCTACATGAAGTTACAAGTGCTAGCTGACTGTAAATTATTGATGTTTCTTTAGTAATATGAGGCTGTAATTTGTATTACTCAGTATATTTTTTTGAATTTTTGTACATTAAAATTCAATCGTATGTATATTATTTTCTAGCTGGATATGTAACTTATATTACGCCAGCCTTGGAGGGGATCCAAAATCTTTTAAGTCATGTGGAAAAGATGGAAGTGACGGATGTTTCTGTTATTAGTATTTGTGAAGTTACTGATGCGGTAGGAGCAATATTATCTGCGTATAACAGTCGCAGAGCGACACCTCCGTATGTTCAACTCCTTTTTAAAGTGTCAGAAAAGATGCTTGGGTCAATTCTCTTTATGATCAATCAGGTAAAATATGGCATTTATAAAGAATTGATAAAATATTATGTTATAAAACAATGGTGTGTTTTTAGAATAATTAAAAATTTTAATCGATTTTCTTTTCAGAAATGGGATGCATGTCAGATGGATTTATATGTTCAGAGTTTATTGGACACATTGCCATATTTCACAATCCCAGTGTTCAAGACCAAGTTCAACAAATCAATTCTAGATATAATATCACAACTTTTAAAACGTAATAACACTCCTTCGATTAAAAGTAAATGTTACAGTATACTGGATCAACTATTAAAAAAGTATGAAACATCTACGAAGAATTCCACCATTGATGAATGCACAGCTTCAAAAATTCAGAAAATTCTAGGAACATCTACAATAGATGATAAATCCTTTAAGTTCCCTGATCGCGCAGTAAAAAATACGCCTATCAAAGAAAAAGAAGTAATTAACAAGGATAAAGACACACCGAAAGGTTCAAAGAATGGTAAGCTTAAGAAAACTAAGTCAGACGATGAGTTTGTTCTTATTAAACCATCATGGAAATTTGATCCCAAGAAACTAACAGAACATCAAAAGGAAGTGCTTACACGGCGTCGTGAAAATATCCCAGCCCTTTATGAAGATCTGTCCCAGTCTCAAGATGACTACAGTATGAAACCTTGGAAGCCCGTTGGTTATACTTCAGAAGGTGTAAGTGATTCTTCCAGGAGTCGCGACCGAGAAGAAAATCTTAAGGATACTAAATCAGTTCCTGAGAAACAAATTCACAAATTAGCGACTAATAATAACGTTGAAGATACTTCAGCTAAAAAAGTTCTTAGAAATATACCTAATCCGATTTCTATTGGTTCTGCTAAAGATTTGAATACTTGCCAGGTAACTGAGATTTTGAAGGAAAAGCCAACATTGCAAAAAAATATCAGCCCTGAAATCAATGATGCAAATATAGAGAATATTGATTTAAAACTTGCAAAATCAGATAGTCCAAAACTGATTGATAGACTGAATAAAAAGAATTCTATCCAATCCAGGCTAGAAATGAATATGAAAAAGTTAAGAGAAGTATCTACTAATAGGTTATCTAGTCCTCCATGCAATCCACTTAGTCCTACTCTTCCTGAATCTGAACGTCCACTTAGAATGAAAAGGAAACCGAACAAATTTGATCCTGATGATTCTCGATTTATGGGAAAGCGAAGGGCGTCGACATCAGTCATTGAAGATAGACCAATCACAATCGCTTCTATTATTCCCATTTCCAACAAATCTAATCCCATACAAGATAACCTACTGCCAAACACTAAAGAGTCCCAACCTGATGATAAAAATAGCGAAATCACTCCTACCAAAATTAAAAAGAAGAAATCGAGGCTTATGAAAGAATTAGAAATTGATACGGTCGAGGGGCATCCCGCCAAGGATATTTTTAGTGATACTCTTAAAAAAAGCAAACGAAGAAGCATTGGTGGACAAGACACAGCTTGTCAAAAAAATGATGAGAATGTGAAAAAAAGAAAAAGAATGTCTTCAGTCAAAAAATCTGCCGAAACATGTTCTACTGACATAGTTGAGGAAGTCACGGATGGGTCTACAACCCCGAAAGCTTCCAGCGAACATGTTGGCCCAGCTTCAGTATTGAATAATGTAGATGAGCCTGTAGAAATAATTTCACTGAATGATTCTATTATAAATAATAGTAAAAACACTTCCACTGACAACCAGTCTCTTATCGTTATTTCTGATTGTGAAAATGGGCCAACCTTACCTGAATCCGAAGATGTTATTGAAAGTTCTCAGGATTCAAGTTCATCTTCAATAAAGGTGCCGAGAAGAATTTCAGTGGCGAGATTGAAAATTTCAATAAAGAATATAATATCACCAGCAACTGTAGTCAATTCGCAACCTATTCACGTTATCAATTCTGAGGAAATAATTCTGTCTGGTGAAGAAATAGTTGTAAATGATGTCCTCGCACCTTTTGTTGAAACGCCAAAGCGTAAATCTAAGGAGATTAAATCACCTTCCAGTGAAATAACTCAAAAAGAAACAAATCATTTAGAAGAAACAACAAAGTCTGGTATCAGATTAGAGAAGAATGAGATTCCTGTTTCAGATGATTATGATTCTTTTTCCGAAACAGCTACGTCTCAAAATGTCTCAGTAACTCTTCAAGTTCAAGTGAACAAAAGTCCTCCAAATGTCACTAAAAATATATCTTCTGCAGTTACCATAGTAGAATATGAAGAAAATGCTACCTTATCTTCGGAACAATTAGCTGAAATGGATACATTGCCTATTTTGAATTCCAACTGTGATAATCTGTCTGAGAAGAATGAATCTTCAGCTGGCCTATCTACACAAGAAATAGCGGAAGCTGATACAGAGCCAATGGATCGCGAAGAATCTTTAGGCAACCAGGCACCAATTGAAATGCACGGTGCTGACTCAAAGGAAGCACTAGCTGAAAATGATCTCAAGACAAATGATAATATTGTGAAGGATAACTCAGACATTATTGAATTATCCGATGACGAAGAATTTAGTAGTCGTCTTACTGCAACTATTTTATCCTCCCCACATAAAGAAGACGTGGAAGATAGAAACACTGAGCTATTAAATAGCACAATCGATATTTCACCTATCAAGAGTGTTACTTTATCCGAGGATACAACATGTATGGAAGATGAAGCATGCGTAGACATACCTGGCACATCCTCCCCAGAAAGGGTTGAGCAAGAAATAACTGTGGAAGATCAAGTTTCCTCTATCGATAAAGAATGCATTTCACCAGCAAAAGTTATAGACGTTAGAGTAACATCTCCGGTCAAACCACTGCAGAAAGTTTCTTCTCCTGATTTATTCATAAGTGAAAAAGTTTCTCCCGAAAAACCCTCTATCTCTGACAGTAATTTTTCGCCACCTCGACCTGCATCTGCAGTATCTAGTCCCAGCAGTATGTTGGATCAAAAGAAAAATCGACCGATGATGAGTAGGATCAACGGAAGGGCTGCCCAAATGCTAGGATTATGTAAAATTGATTTAGATAATAAAGAGTGTTCCGATAAAAATAATATGTCACCCAAAGGAACTATTGCCCGCAAAAATTTACACAACACATATGGAAATAGTTTAGATACTCGGAATAAGAAACGGGAAGATTCAGAACTATTGGAATTCAGTAAAGTTCTTCCGTCGCCTTACGCTTCTCCAGCTGGACCGATTTTGAAGAAAATTCTTGACGATCAAACTCTCTCCCCTTCCAGTAAAGTGAGTTACATATTTATTGTTTCAATATGTATCTGAGAATTTTATTATGTTTATTAATATAACTTGTATTATATATAGTTGATATATATTGTGAATAAAATAAAAATTAATTTGCTCGTTTTTTTTCAGAAAAAAAGAGTAAGTTTTCACGATCCACCAGTTTCAACTTCTATAAAAGTACAAAAATACATAGAAAATGTATCGGGGGTAAGGTCTCCACAGGCTAAGACCAGGAACCATAAGGACGAATTCAGTTTTATGAAATCACCCAAGGTCGTTAAATGTTTAGTTAAGAAGATGGAAACAGACGGAAGCATAGCTGCGTTGATATTGGACACTGTCCTAACTAAAACCTCTCTTCTCTCTGATGTTTGTTCCTTGGATACTGATACGCAGCAAGATATGGATATTACGGACTTCTGCTTGCTCGATGATACTCTTCCCGTTTACCCGAGTTTGTGTGAGTGTACACTTTCAATAAGCGAGGTGGCATCGGAATTGTCATCAACCATGTGGAAAGACTCATTCCTGGACGACATTAAGGATGAGATATCCACCATTGGAGATCTAGCAAAATTAACAGAATTAAAGATAAACAGACTACCCATAAAGTTTCCTAAAGTTAAAACCGTGAAAAAAGCACTAGCATCCCTTGAAAATAAATTGTTAAAAAAAAAATCATCAGAACAGAGTGAAGCTACTGATATTGTCAAAGACAAAGAGATTATAGAAAACACTGTCAATCCTTTGCAAGAATTTGAAAAAGATGATTCTCCCGAAAAAGACGTAGTAACTGAAGAAAACTTGGCTAATGATTCTTCAACTGTAAGATTAATGATAGAAGAAAGTTTTGATTCAACTGCTGACAATGAAGATGTTGAATCACAAGCTGATGCGGGTGTTGTAGAATTCCCACCTTCTCCGGAGTGTGTTGTATTGGAGGAGCCTGAATGTGGAGACGAAGAAGTCCCACTCAGAGGAAGTAAACGAAAAATGGCTAGTCCCAATGTTCCACATAAGAAAAGCAAAAACAATGTACCAGAAGATGAGGATATTATAAAAGAGGATTCTGTGATCAAAACTGACATCATTGAAGATCATGTTGAAAGGGTAAATTTATTTATGTAGTATAAAAAAATATTATATGTATTTGTTTATCCTGTATTTATTGTAAATTAATATTCTACATTGAGTTCTAAAAACATAACTTAGTATTTCCAAAACGAATGTCTTTTTAGCTCGCTGAATTTTCTTGAATTATTAAAAAATAAGTTCTGTGGAGAAGCCGGATAGTTTTATTACCATAACTGTCAGATTACCAATATTAACCAGTTCTAGAAATACATTGCCGGGGCAAAATATAAAGCTAATCCCGCACAACACTGTGGGAGTAAATAATGAGAATTTATAAAGATAATTAACTTATTTTATTTTTTTGCAACAGAGAGGAAAAACAAACTGTTGCAACAAATTTAAATGTGAATAACTCCCTAGGGAGGAAATCCAGCCAGTCTGCAAGCATTTGGACATACTCAAAACATTTATTCTTATTTATTTATCTAAAGCATACAAAAATTAACTTATAAATTATCAAATCCTACTGAACTGCATAAAATGCAGTTCGTCAGCAGGTGCTTATAGTTAAGTTCTAATATATATATATATATACATCATTTTTTTTTTTATAAATCTTGTATTATTTTTAATTCATGTTTTTTTTTTTTTTAATATTAAGCCAAATATGTTAGTGTTATAATTTTTTGTAAAAGGCAGATTTGCCGTTTATGGTAGTAAAATAAAAATAAAATAATCTTATCTCTTAAATTCTATAATATGTATTTATATTTTTGACACTTGTGCAATAATAATACACACATGTCCACCCTCATTCCATTATAACACCCACTCACCCACCCTCACACACTTATACTAACACAAACACACTAGCATGTATTGTACGAGTATTTAATGTATTTCTGTGTATATCTGTCATTGGTTTTATTCTCTGTATATTTTATTTGTCATATTTTTTTTTACATGTATTATTACTTAGTGTTGATATCCCTAATAAATAAAATAAAATAAACATGTAAAACATTGTATAATCAACTAAATTTGACATTCCTTTATGGCTGACAAGAAAAGTTAGTTAATTTAAAATTGATGGGATAGATGATTTTTTGTTAATCATTAGAAAAAATAATTATTAACTGATTTAATCTGTTGTTAAATTGCTCATTCAAAAATAGGAAATCGCCCATTATCGTATGATTTTTTCCAAGAATTGTCAGCTGACAGGTTCTTAAGGATGTGCTGATATAATTAAATACACAAAATGTCAACTTTAGTTCTGTAAATCATCTTTTCATGGTAAAATATTGTACTGATTATTTAAGTAATAATGTACGTAAATATGTAGGTACTTCAAAATTCACTTGAATTTCCAGATTATATCAAGATTTGGACTTTCAATGACATCTGTAGATTAAATGCTTATATATCTTTTTAAAAACTATTTTTTTTCCCACAACTTTCCTCTTCAATGTATTATCTCTATATTTAAGAAATCTTAATTCAAAATTTCAGTCATTATTATTATTTTTTAAACATTGACTGTTCCAAATAGGTTCCTTGCGAAGATCCAGGCCAAATGTCAGAAGACAATGCTGTAGAGATACAGAAGAGATTGCTGCAGCATCCTGCTGCTCTTACATTCCTCAGCGACAACTTGGTAGACCATGTAACGGATGAAGATGCGATCAGGATCCAAAATCAACTCATGGAGAAACCATCAGTGAAGCAGTACATTAGCGATAACATTCATAAATTCCTTAACCATAATCTTTTTGACAACCCGGCAATCGCGCAATATGTCGAAGATAATCTCCATAAATTTTTCAACGTAAAAATTGAAAGGCGAACCAAAAGTCTCGACCAGTAGTCAAATAACATATTTAAAGACAGAATTGCCTCCTTGGCGATGAAAAATGTAATTTTAAAATAAATATATCAATATTATGGTATATTTGCTCAGTTTAAGTTTTTGATACATTTTTTTATTTGAATTACTATTTTACATTTTCATTTTATTTGTAAATAATTTCATTGTTGCAATAGTTTGTTCCTAATTATTATGATATATAAATTTATTACAAAAAGTACATACTCAGTGATCACTGGTGGCCATCATTAATATAAATTTACAGGTACCTTTTATTTTTATATTTATGAAATAAGTTCTTTTTTATATGATTCTATGTTAATGGAATTCTATTTATGCAATTTATTGTCTCTGTTTTTATAGCTGTAACTTTAACGATTAAAAAATGTTATGTGGTATTCCTTTTTTATGTTGTATTATTTAGAAGCTTTAAAAATAACTGTATTCGTTGCGAAATGTGTACTAATTCTGTCGACATGGCAAGAAGTATACTCATGATGTATGTATATGTACGTTAATATATTAAATATTCAACTGATCCCGCTAGTTATGTTCTTTCAGTGTAGTTTTACCAATGAATTTGAAATTATGTGATAAGTATGTTATAAATTTATGTGTGAATGTATGTTTATAGACTTTATGTTAAAACATCATTCCATAAGTGTTTTGGCTTAAGAAAAACATTATCAAATAGTATGTATATATGTTTGTATCCATGTATCATCTTAAAAATCAATCAAATTTAATTATTTTTGTAAAGACCTTTATATTACAGGTGTAATTCCATTTTCCTTAGTACATAATATAACAGTGAAATTTGTTATTTTAGGTAACATGCTTCTTTGTATTCTCTACAATATATTGTAGAACTCTAGATATTGATGCTGCTTCTTATAATTATTAACTTCAATGGCCCAAAATTCTTATTGGAATAACTGCAAATATAAAGAAATAAAAATAATGATTTGTCGTCTTTTATTTTGGGTATTTTGAGGGCAGGCATGGAAAATCATATTTTCACCTTGTTGAGCCAAAAATGGCCATAAACATAAAATTGAAACATTCAAGTCAGTAAGTGAAAATCTTTGATGGAAGTTCATTGTAATTAATTTATTATATAATTAAAAGACGAAACTGGTCACTGGTTTTTCCAAATTTGTGGATTAAAGTATAACTGGTATTTTATTTCTATAATAAAATATAAAATTGAGATAAGTAAGGTCAAAATCAAATTTGCTAAAGGGGACAAAAATTTAAACGAAATATCCAACTGGTGATTTATTGAAAAATTCATTTTTTTAATTCTCATTCCAAGTATTGTACACACGGTTTATGACCTAAAGTGTCTTGGCGGCTGTGAGAATTGTATTATGCTACGTTTTCATCAACTGAATGAATTTAACATATTTTTCTTTACTTACATGCTGGGTGTCTATTATAATAAAGAATTTGTATCCCTGGTGCTTGTATTTGAGTGAAAATTGACAATTATGAGGATAAATAATTGTGAAATATGTATACCACAACATTCTTTGGTAATGAATGGTTTCAGTAATAATATTCTTTTTTATTAAATATGTAATATGAGAGAGTTTTTTTATGAATTGATTGCTTTTGATGATCTCGACTTCCTTCTCCGGTTTATATGTTGAGCGCTTGTTTCTGTTCGCAACGAGTGAACATTCTGTATGTTCTTACACAATAGATCTGTCGTCCGCCTTTTTATGCTTTCTGATGCTCCTGACTGACAAACGCCGTGCATGTTACCAAACAATAATCAATGCATCTACATGTAAATTAAATAATAATTTTTACTATTTCTTAATGTTGGCCTTCTATTCCAATCAAAAAATGCTCCATACTTCTCTGTGCAACTTGTGAGAAGACTTGGTCGGGGGCATTTTCTCCATGCCAGATTAGTAAGGTTACTTTATCAATGAAACATTAATTCCTGTCAATTTAAAAAAAAATAATCTTGCAATTTTTTTCTGTATAGTACGTGTAAAATCATATTTATGTCAATAAGTCATGGGTTAGAATCGTCCGACCCCAATATTGGTATGCCAAATCAATTAATTCAAGTGTGAAAACAAAGTTATAAATTTAAAATGTTCACGATTAATTTTTAATTAATATTTCATGTAGATTAATGGATGTACAATGAATAAATGGATGGCTCACAAGTTTTTTTGTGTTTTTCTACTGACATTTCTTGGTGGAACTGCATTTTAATTAATGTTTAAAATAAAATTAATTCAAGTATTATGTAAAAATATTTTAATTTTTTGTCCGTCTCGTGACCAAATGGTCAGCGCGTTACCATACCAAAGTCTCAGGTATTCCCATAGCTATACAAAATCATGATTGGCAACCCCTTCTTTCACTTGTATTATGTCCCCACCAGTCTGATGATGTGTCGGTCACCACGATTCCGGTCACCGGTCACTGGTGAAAATTATATCAACGCTGGAAAATAATAAGTTACCAAACGACACGTAGCAACTTTACAGAAAATCCAATAAAAGTGTTTTTGTTTTTTTTTCTAATAAATGAAAAAAATCTTACACATATGTATTATTTTGGCGTAATTTCTATATAATTTTAATGAAATTTTAACGTACGAGATTCTTTATTAATTGAAAAAAAAAAGTTGCTACATGTCACTTGGTAACTTTTCCTTTTCAGCATCAATATAATATGAAAATGGAAAAAAATTGATTCTGTTTTTATTATTGTTTTGTGTATATACAAACAAAAAACAATCATGCTGTTTCTCATGAGGGTAGGCAGAGAGGATAGAATGCCATATCACTCTGCATTCAGGTCTCGCTTCTTCTACTTTCTTTTTCTCATGCATGCAAGCTGATTATTCCAACTTTCGACATATCCATCTTCAAGTATTTGTTGAATTTGGTCATCTAAATTAATATATCTAGTCTTTCTCAGCTTCCTCGTTTTCTGCGTCCATCGACATTTGCATCGTAAATCCTTTATACTGTTATATACTTTCGCCGTCCATTCGCTGTACATGTCCAAACCATTGCAGCACCTTTCCTGATTTTGTCAATAATGCTTGGTCTCGGCCTTACATAATGCACGAATCTTGACTTTTGAAAAAACCTATCATACATAGTTTTACCACCTATTCGTCTGAGAGATCGCATTTTGACAGCATTCAGCCTACTTTCATATTTTTTTTCTAATTCCATACTTCACTCCCATACTTAGTAATAACTTTATTACATATTTTTTTCTTTAGAAATATAATTTTTATTTTTATATAGGTACTCACCCTAGAAAAACTTTTTTTCCAGCAATACAGAAAAACAGTAGTGACAAGTAAAACAGGTATTAAATATTATTACTGATAAACTAGTCTCACTAGTAATAGTTCTACATTATCTCTGCTAGTCTCAATTTGATGTGAGGTTTTGAAAATAATAACTTCCGGAATAAAACCATAAAAAACTTTATTAATATGCACAAACGCATTAGTAATAATAATATTGGATATTATTGACATAGATAACAATTTTTCCAATCTTATACTAAAGGATGTTGATGAAAAAATAAATAAAAATGGCCATCACAAAATACCTTTTCAAGCTTTTACTGTTTGTGGCCAAAATGACTTTTGCGATACAACTGTCTTGTAAATTATTTACTAGAGTTCTTTACATACTAGTTATAGCTTAGATTTTATAAAGTATTTTACAGAACTTGGCATCATTTGAAAAAATCAGTCATATAATTTATTGCCATAACTATTAACAAAGTTATCAAATTTCTGTACTGTTTAGTGCATTTTTCAATAATGCCATGTACAATAGGTGAAGAAAAATGAAATGGCAGAACAACTGATTTTCATGTGAAATTTATTTATGGTTAAGAAAATTTGGTAGGGCCATATTGGAAAAACTGTCTAAATGAAAATGTTGTCATTGAAAACTAAATGAGTTAAAAAAAATAATAATTTAGACATGAAACTTGCATCCTCATTCGACTTTTATAATCTCTATAATCATAGATACAGTATTGTATACTTCTAGATGTTTATGATTATCGATTTTACGTATGCTCTAACTTTATTTTATTTTTGTTTTACTGTCAATATCCCCAAAAAATAAAATGATACCTATGATTGTCAAAAGCTTGGGCAGCTTTTGACATTTGAGTTGAGTAAAAATAAAGTTTACAAGCTGCCACCATATGCAGATTATAAACATGAAACTATTGGGGCATTTCTGTTAATTTTATTATAAATACATACACGCATAAAAATAATAACCATAATGATTTAAGACGAGTGGCTCATACTGATATGACTTGTAAACCAGTTCTAAATAAAATATACACAAACCTAAAAAATACGATCTAGCGTACTATGTTTATGCGTTTATTTCTGATAGTTAATTTATCGTGTAAAAAATGAAAATAAAAGAACCGAGACTCATTAATATTTACACATAATAATATATTTTACACTATTTAATTAATATTTACACTGATCAAAAACCCCTTTTAACAACAATCAGATTTTAATTTCTAAAAAATAATTTATTACAGGAACAAAAATGTTTACTCAAGAATTTTTCTATAGGAATGATTAAAGAGAGCTATTCTGTATTTAATTTATGACAGGTTTATTTTGTTTTAGCATAAAAATATAACTTTAATTAAAAATATTTTTTAATGCACTTGGGGGTTCTTAGGTATTACGACAATTTAACTTCTACTTAACTTAATGCTCCAATCACAATCAATTTATTCGGTAAATCACAGATTTTATCGTGATTTCATAAATTATTTATACATTAGTAATATAAAAATTCCTACTTATATAAGATTTTGTAATATGTAGTTAAATTAATATTTTTTAATCATTCAATTTTACGCGTTCCTTCGAGACTGAAAAATTATAAAATTCTGTCAAATACTAAAATATTGATTATCTCTGATAGCTATCCTAATGATTTAAAAACTAAAATAAAAGTTGAGCCATGTTTGAAATATTTTTGGTAAATACCAATACTTAAACATTATTTAAATACACCTACGCTTAATGTTAATTTAGTAATAGCAGAAATGATAACTAACTATTTACATTATGAACATAATTTGTGATTGAAAGTGAGCAATACATCACACCGACGATTATATTAAGGCACTGAGCTTAATTCAAAGGTCCTAAGTAAATAAAATGGAGGTGGCACACACTGGCGCTCCGTAGTTACTTAGCTATAATGTCACTCAGAAGTTAAATTGTCTTTCAGTCTCATGGAAACCGCATTTCGGCGACGTATTTGTGCTGGAGGTTATGGTGGGAGGCGGAGCGCTGAGGGGCGCGAGGAGGCTGAAGGGCGTGGGTGGAGTGGGAACGGGCTGGCCTCTCAGCGGGGGACACCTTACGACCTCCATTCCTTGACCTGTCCTCGCTCTTCCAGTTTCGATCTTCATACGGGTTCCTTTTAGCATCGTCGTAAGGAGCTCTTCTATTGCCTTCCTGGCGCTGGCGATGCCAAGCACGCTCCGCGTCATATCCATAAAGATCCAGCAACTGCGGTACAAACTGACTCTGGGAAGGCAACTGGTGATGCGATCGCCTCCAGCCTTCCTCATAGCGTCTTCTTGTGTGTTCATCTTCCGCAGCCCGTCGTCGCTGCGACTGGCTAGAGCTACTCTCGCTCGAGTCTTCCCCTGATGTTCCGATCCCCAAATCTTTTTCTTCTCCATAACCCTTAAAAGGTGTACCTTTGAATCCCTTTCCATTGTACATACTTTCATTCAGCATTAACTGAGGGTGTGGAATGCAGTATGGATGGGGGAAAGCTTTTTCCACTTTTGACATTTTCACTTCTTCGTCGTCTTTGATCGAGCTGCAAGATCCCGGCCCGAAGAGTGAGAGTAACACCGGTAGAAGGAAAAGCCCGTGCATGGCTCCGAAGAATATGACCATGAATACCATTTTGAAAAATACGAGGAATATGTAACTGTCCGCTAGAATAAGAGCCACCACTCCGAGAATAGTACTCAGAGCTCCTTGAACGATCGGAAGTCCGAGAGAGTAGAGACATTCTCTCACTTTGCCATCTGGAGATTTAGACTTCGATGACATGTAGGCATAGCAGATATGTGCGGTGAAGTCTACAGAGAATCCGATACACATGATTAAATTAATCATAGAAATGGAATCTAAATTAACATCCCAAAGAGCCATGTAACCTACTACTCCGGTTTCGATGGAAATAATACTAAAAGCGACCCATAAGGAGCACAAAAAGTTTGGTATAAAGATGAAAGAGATCACCATCATGATAATTGCACCAAATATCATGTTTTGTAATGAAACTGGACGGACAAGTTCAAACTGAAACAAATTAAGAATAATAATAATAAACATAAGGTATTAATCAAATAAAGGTCATGTTTTCATTTTATTTAACAAAGTGTTTTTACCTGATCGAAAAAGACAAAGTATGGATGAAAAACACTAGCATTGAGTGGTGAATCTTCACATATTTTCCTTAATATTTTCACCATATCCTTTTCGTGATTAGTATCACTAACATTTACCGCTTGTATCAAAAACCTGGATGCTATTATTTGAGTTTCTTCCTTGTTAAATTTCACATCCAAGGAGAAGGGATTAGAAGGATAGAGCCATATCTAAAATGATTATAAATCATAGATAACGAACATTCTTTTGTAATTTTTAGGTATTTTATATGAATATTAAAACTTAGTCATTTATCTTACCTCTTTCAATGTTTTTAAGAACGACTGTTCATCATTGAGTGTCATGTTGTACTCTTCATTGTTTCTCTCTATATAGCTCACAAAAGAGCGTAGCCATGATTCAGTATACAGAGGTGTTGATATGTAGGAAACATTTTCCAAACTCTGAGTCAAGTTCTCCATTTGTGCTTGGACCACGGGATCAGAGTAATTGTAAGCTCCACTTATTATTACCTAGAAAATTAATAAAATCAAATATTTTATTTGCTCTAAATTATGGAGCTTTCCCTTCACATACATAAAATAAAATTCAATAAATGTATATTATAATAAATGATATTTTTGCATTTTTATGTCTAAATTAAGATTAACAATTTGCATCAGGGCAGGATACATAATTTTGCAAAAAAATCATATGTGATGATAGCCATGGTCTATACCTAGTATACATACTGTAAGTGTGTAAATAAAATTATTTCGCTTGGCTGTCTCAAACTATCCACTTCACTGTATAAAATATTGTTTTTCCTTTAAGTTAGCCGCTTTTTAAACAAAAATGGTTGAAACTAATATGTATCCATCTAGATTCTAGAAAATGTGATTCTCCTAAGACTACTGTACCTACTGTAATTTTTGCAAATGAAGATAATAGACAGATTAATTTAAAAAAAGGATCTTCGAGTCACTTTAATTAATATTTTACCTGAATTCTGTAAGGAAATTCTCTGAAGTAATAATCTTCCATGTCAAAGAAAACCACGGAATATGAATCAGCTCTTGATAGTTTCCTTCTTTCCAGGCCTTCCTTGATGTTTGTTACTCCGTAGCCTGCTCCAGCCAGATAGAGTGCAAATATCACAACGACAAAACACTTCATCCATCCTTTGTTGAGAAGACCAGCCACTTTGTCTCTGAAGAATGCCATGACCATATGCTCTTTATTGTCTATCGGGTTATCAGGATCTGCGGGGTCTATTCCTCCCGTGCACATTGTTTTGTAAAACCATGATCTTTCCTCTGAAAATATTTTATAAACCGCCATTTCATATAATAATATATAAAAAAATACACAATTATTTATTTAAACACTTTATATTTATACAGATACAGTTTACATACATATGCATAAGGGCGGGAATATTGCCTTAAGGCAATTTCTTCCTGCCTACCCAAACTGTTTGAGAAAATCAGTGTTATATGCTTAGAGTATATATATACTATAATATTTTAATTATAAACAGGCATATTATAATATTTTAATTATAAAACCAAACATTGATGTGCACATATGATTTTTAATAAATAAAAACTCATCAAATTCAGGAAGTGACATTTCTAGGTGATTTTAATGCAAATAAAGAACGTTGCGGAGCGTCTCTGACATAAGTGGGTAGATTTTTCCATAATTGAGCAGCTACTACTGTGAAAGAGGAGGTGAAAAAATTAAAGTTTAGAAATTAGGTATTGAAAGGGTTCCGTTACTAGAATGAAGAGATAGCCCATGCTGTGATAGAGGTTGGAAGAGTTCTCTCAGATAAACAGGCAAAGTGGGATTATTTAAAATATTGTGAAGAAGTGATAGAACGTGAATGTTTCTTCTATACCTGACACTGAGCCGGTGTAGTTGCGAAGATTAAAGATATGACGCATACAAACATTCTGCAATCAATCCAACTTATCTAGCAATTCAGAATTAGCATTTATACAAATTTAAGATGGTTGAACCAAATTATACAATAACATTAAATTTTACTCAGTACATTTGGTTAGAGAAATATGAATTTAATGCTATGCTCCAAAAATCTATAGCTTGCTCTTATTTTCTATTATCACTGTGAACGGTAAATCAGTATAAAACAAATATAAAAAACGGACAACGGAGGTTGGGTAGAAAGTAGAAACAATATAACTACAATATAGATGAAACTACACAAATTGATAGTGCTACTATGAAACTATAACTCAATGTAAAAGTTTAAGCATTATGTAAGAGCTAAAATAATTATTAAAGGGGACTTGTTTTCATTCAAAGTTATTATTGGTTTTCTGGGGAAAGGGCTGCCATAAAAGTAGAAAAAAAATTAGGAAATTAGTGTTCTTATGGGTTTTCCATGATAGTAGCACTTTGAAAACAGTAGCACTGAAATAGAACCTCATGACCTTGTAGTAACCAAGCACAAAACAGAACACTATAATTTGGTGTTGCCAGTATTAAAATGAGTTGTTTTTATTCGTACAATGTTGTCATTTATAGGTACGTAAAGTCACATATCAATAGGTATCGTTTTTGTTGGATTTGTTCTGACATTTCGGCTACCCTTGCAGGAGCCAGCCATCCTCAGGGTAAACTATGGAATGGTAGCCAAAACGAATCCAACATACGCCGTGTATCAACTAAAAACGACGATACCTGTTGAATGTTTTTATTGAATAATGAAATAATAGGCAAAAGTGGACGTACTCGCTGATAAAATATAATTATATAAAGAATTAACTTTGTGATCAAACACTTAATCAAATGTTTAATTAGTGTCCTGACGAAGGGACGGGTACGTCTCAAAACTGGTAGACATAGAAAAGTCGATAAGTGGTTTTATACAAATATTTGATAACATTTAGTAAAAGTGGATGTATTTATTTAAATTTCACAAAATAATTATCGTTTTTTTAATGTTTATTACCTTTAATGGCTCTAGAAACTGGAAGGACTTTCACACAAAGTATGGAGTGAAGGTTTTTCTTTTCACAATAACCAGCAATGGCCATACAAGAGCTGAAGAATGTGAGATGCCACACAAACGTGAATGCAACTGCCAAACCTGGAATACAAAGTGTGTCATTTAATATTTAATTTTTAAAAAACCATACTGGTATGAAGGATTATGTTACTTATAATATTTATAATACTAATAATATATTTATTTTAGTATTATAAAGCTTTTCTAGAAGCGGAAAAAATATACATATTACCCACACCTTCAAACTCTTAGAACTCAGTAAAGAATAAAAAAAGTACAACAGAAAATGTGTCAAATGTATTTATTGGAATACAATTTATCAAACAATGCCATTCATATAATGAAACCAAAAAAAAAAAACTAGGTACCAATGAGAAAAACAAGAGTCTCAAAACTCACTGTAGGATTTAAAATTGTACAAATTGAAAGATATAGCCACCATTCAAATTATGATACTGTATTCTGTGATGTAATTTTTTTAAATAGGGATAACCCATAAAGCCTCTATTTTTTAGAAGCTTCCCAGAGGTGGAAAAGTGAGGAGATAAAAGGTTATGAAAAATATACACAACACCCAAACCAATTTTTAAAAAATCTTTCCTGGATGTTTTTCTTGCAACTGGCAGGATTGAAACAGGAATGAGATGTCTATATTGTTTCTCATGATATTATGATCTAATCTAATGAAGCATAAATAAAAAATACTCTACATGTCTGTTTATCAACTTACTCGAATATGTGCAGAAGATTCGGACAGAGGGGAACGGACTAATGACACCAATCCAGAAGGATATCATATCTGTAACTGATGTGATGGTGATAGAAACAGCGGCATCCGACAGCGTAAGGCCCATGCGTTCTGGTACAGAGAGTTTCACCGATGTTCTTCGCCATGCTGCCAGCATCACGAAGGTGTCATCTATTCCAATACCTGTAAATGAAATTCATTATAAATATTTATTAACCACTTGAAGATCCTTCTACAATACCTATGTAAGGATCAGTGTTACGATGAAAGGGAATTCTGCATGAGTTCGATAGGGTCATGTTAAGGGGTAGTCAAAGATTGCTTACTAAGTTAGACGTATCTTCACTTAATCCTCTTAATGTCAATGGTGCCAATATTCAATTCAGGTAATCCGTAAAAAATCTAGGAGTACTAATGGATGAACATCTATTCTAGCAAGCTCATACTAACGAATTAAGCCGCAAAATATTTTTCAGTCTACACTCAAGTGAGTTCTAAGTAGAAGGTTGCAAAAATTCTTACCCATTAATATTAAATGTACTCTGGTACAAGCATTACTACTATCCATTCTAGATTACGCTGATGTTTTCATGACTGATTTAAGCTGTGAGCAACTCGATAAACTTGAAAGACTTCAGAATACTTTTACTGTTATGCTGGGAAACTAGAAAATTTATTTAAAAAATTTAATTACCTTTAATTGGGCTGACCATGTGTATTTGATTGATCACAAATAATTGTCAATACTGCAGTAAGGGGTACAATGATTGCTTTTAAAGTTTCTATGTTTTTTTTTATTTTATGGTTTGATTGTAGAAATAAAAATACTAATAAGTGTTTGGTTGATAACATCAAAAAAAACTGATGGTAAATATGCAAAACTGATGAAAGATACAAGTCTATAAACAGTTTCTGGAATGGGATGGGAGCTTTCATTGTTCATTGCTTTAGGATTCCATTGTTTTTTTCTTTATGTTAAAAATTTAAAAAGTTAGGATCATGAACATACAATGTTATTAAAGGATTTTTGAGGGTTACGACTTTGGATGATTTTCCCACTCTCCAGGCGGGATATAACAAATGCATCTGAATGGGAAAGACTAAATAATTTATTATTTCGAAATGTCTTACACTAGACCCAACAAAACTCTTTTTTTTTTCTGTTGCAAAATGAAAGACCAGCATTTTATACAGACTTTGAAGGCTCGAAATCTGAGCGTTGTATAGACAAGAGAGAGGAGAGTTCAGGACCTGATCCGAGTAGGAAGCGCATGACAGAGATGCTTTCGCAGTAGTGATCGCCAACGTAGGCACCAGAAAAAAAGGAAGCATAACTAAGTTAAAATTATTTTTTATTTAACTTGAATATTATGTACACCTACATACTAACTTAATTTATTTTTTAATAAAAAAACAAAGATCTAGAAAAAAATTGCTGTCAAAACATTTCATGTAGAGTCATTGGGAAAAAGGCCAACCAGCAGTCCTGGAGGGCCGATAAAAGTTGGCTCCAGAGACCAACATTATATTTTATTATATTGGAAATTTGAAATAAATATTTGCATTCACACGATTTACTCAAATATTTATATATTTTTTAAAAAATAATTCCCTATAAGATAATGAGAATCAAGTTATGTTATAACAGGGTTCAAACCTCGCACCTTTGATCTGCGAATCCATGACACTACCACCGGACTACAACCCGCTTCATCTTATGAATAGTTCTCGCAGCCGGAATGTCATTTTAGCCAGAATACATACCACCAAAAAATACAGTTCTGTGTGTGAAATAGAACCAGAACCCTAGACGAGTGTTTTCGATTCGATGAATGCTCTTAGATAAAAATCCTGAATAAGAAATTCGAGTGGAGATTAGTCCGCATCGTTGTGTAGTTGTTGGTATGTTTTCTTATTATCCTGCGGGTTCAATTCCTGGCAGAATGGAAGTGAGCTATTGATTTTAAAGATTGTCAAAACTGTAATATTTCATTTTTTCTGGACTGGCACCTGAAGCCTATGAATGACCACCCTACCTTCACATAACAGATGATCGAAATGCGCTGCGTTTGGTTTACAATTGCAGTGCCCTATGCATCACTGGATGCAGAAAGGGAAATGATGACATATTAACAAGCGAGGTTCATTGTTATTTTTCAAACATTCGATAAAAAAATCGCTTTGTCCCTTATTCACATCGTCAACTACGAAAGTACCTACCCATAACTCTTTGCTGACTAATTCTTGATTTATAACAATAACCAGTACCTACCTAACATCTTGTGAATTGGTCTTAGAAAGGACATAAAGAGAATACCTTTCGCAATGAGTCGATAATGTTTACTGTCGATTTGTTGATTTTGGTCAAACAACACGTTTGCGGTTGAATAATTTATTTTCAATATTCATTGTGCGTGATAATTCGCTTTTTAGGAGTATAGTCCCTTTGTGACGTGACATACTTAGATGTAAAAATCGGTGGATTTCTATTGTCGATGGAGTGATTTATTCACAACCAGCTTTAGAAAACTACGACAGTTCAGAATCATCTCAAACTTTCTATTGGGTATGTAAAAGGCATGCTTAAGAAGTCGTCTTGGTGTTTATTTTACTTAAATAATGCGATTCAAAACACAAATATAATAAGGTCTTATTTTTTCGGTATTGAAAAATGACAATGCTTCCTTTTTAAATTAAAAGTTTTTGCTCAAATGAGCATAAATATGAATTTAAAAACTGGTGAAAAATGTCCATAATAAATTAATAAAATTATAGCTACATTTCACAAAAAAAATATTATTTTAAACATACCTACATAAAAATTGTAGGCAAATTGGTTATTATAAATTAAATCAACTTCTGTACATTTTGATTTTATAATGTTTTTATGTAATGTGTTTATCTAGATAATTGTACAAATTTAAACAACTTGTTATACCCTTAACTAATAAATAATATAAAAACAAAAATATTTTCATAAATAAAACATAGTTATTAAACTCAGACGCTTTCTTTATGACACTCCATGTATCTTTTATTTTAAATACCATCACCATTCCACGAAACGATGCGATAGACCCAGCATGCTGGGTACCATGGTACATGTTATTATTATTTATTTTTGTTGATATTATTACGAATAATTTTTACAGCGCAATTCTTGTGAAAATCCCTTCAAGGGCGCTGTACAGTAAACAATATCCCAACATGAATGTGTATTTGACTATACATTTTTATCGATTGTTGCGCGGTATTGTCGATAATCCTGAGATTATGATGAGCATTGGTTTGCATGTTCCTGACACCTTAGACAGCGTCAGCATAGATTGTTTCATATTCCGATATACAGGTCCAACCTGCCGATGGGTATGCCTGTTGGAAGAGCTACCGCTATGCTGAACAACATCGCTCTGGATATTGATCTGTTCCATGTGTCCGAAGGAGTTTTCCGGAGCAGGATTCTCCTACTACTTTGACATGAATCTCTTTCATGTATTTTTTTATTTTTTATAATATGTACGTATTAAACGAAAGTTTGTAATGTATATGTTATATTTAAATAAATGAATTGAATTGAACATGTCTTGCAGCTACAGTGCGCACAGACGGTTGGGTTTCTAGTTATCCGTTGACAATCATAATAAATTTTACTAACAGATAGGAGCAAGATTTCCGCACGTCTTGTAGCTACAGAGCCATAGCGCATATGCGTTAGTTAAAAACTTAAAAACTTCTTTAAGTTAGTTTCAAAAATATCCGAAACGTATTTACAAAAACGTTAAAAATAATATAATAATGAGGAAGTTCAGTGGTTTAAAAAAAATGGTTGTTAATAGTCTATCAAACAGAGCCAATTTTTAAAAATATTTTTTATATGTCGTATTTTTTAAAGTGTTGTGATTTTGGAATTACGTCTACCTGTGACGTCACAAGTTCTAGCCGGTGAGTTATGCTAATTGGTGAGTTAGCCAACTGGGAAGCCTCCCGGAAATGGAAAATCCATAACATCACACTATTATTGATTGATTCTTAAAAAAATGTGACGTGGTTCAAAGCAGTTAATTTTTATTATTTTTTTCGTATGTTTTCGAGAAACTTCACGGTACAATTAAATGCTCTTATTTTTACCGCGTGTAAGAAAACATTTTTTCAAATCTAATTTCCCTTAGCACTGAACTTCCTCATTCGAAAAAATCTTGCCCACGTCAATAAATTTAATGTCTCAGTGTTTCAATCCCTACTAAATAGTAGTACAAATGTATCTAATACAATTCATAAATTAAATAAGAATAGATATGTACACATGTACAGTCCATTAAAATATTTAATAAAATTTGGTTATGAGTGCCGGACAGAACGTTTTTTAATAAAGTATTCTAGTGAGCTTAACACAAATGAAATTTGCATGTTCGATTTATAAAGTGCGTTCTAATGTTTAATAACCCTATGTTAATGTGTTGGTGCCTGTCGGTGAACCAAGTAAATGTACAAATTTCGTTTGTGTTTAGTACCCAGGCACCAGGCGCGTTCCGCCCATACATACTGTGGATGCGGCGCATCCCTTGAATAATAAAAAAATATTACATTTGTTTTAATAAAAATTAAAAATATTAAAAAATATAAATATACAAATATTCCTAAAATTATCGCCGAAAACGTTTATGCGCACGCGATTTACAAATTCAAATAATATTTTCAGTATATGCATACGAGTACCTACTATGTAATTATGTATGCTTATTTTCCATATCTATGTTCTAAATATCAAGGTACCTTGACCTTGATAGTATTTGTTATGTACGCTGAAATCCGGATACTGGGTACTCTTCATTTTGAGTCCAGTCGTATACAAATGTTTGAATTTCTGCGCACGCGTATTAAGGTTCATAACATTGTCGTATTGTTCTACGAGACTCATGAAGATAAGAGCATCCAACTCGTGTAATGCGAAGAAAAAAGACTTTTATAACGTATTGCATAAAGTTTTAAATAGCGTATTATTGTAATTGTAATTTGGCCAAAATTTAAGAACGTCTCGAGTTTTAGGTTTTAGGTACGTCCTAATGTTTATAGCTTCACCGCTAGACGCGCGTGCGGCTGAGCTCCGTTAATTTATAGAAGATCAACTATCAATTATTTTTATTAAAATGGAAAACTTATAAAGCACCATATTTGTAATATTTATTTTTACACCACAATAGGCCAGGATTACAGTGGTGAATTACATCACGGAACACCCAGGATTGAGAAAAATCTCATTTTAATTTTGTGTTCTCAACGGGAATCGAACCCGGAACCTTTCGTGCGTGAATCAAGCGTCTTGACCACTACACCACGGGGGCAGCCAATATAATACATCCAGCGCACTTTACAAAAGTGATCATTTGTTGTCAGCATCCCATCCCTACTGATAACTGATAACTAGAATGTTTTATTTGAAAACGTTCACGTAAGCAGAGTTTATGGAAATTTTTAATCGACTACTTATTTATATTTTTGTTCATTGATAAGTGACACTCAATGCCTAGATTTCAGTGAATCCAAAAAATCCATAAAGCTCGTTTTAAAAAATGATCTCTGTTGACCGAGCCCGATACCCGTGGAGCGATCTTAAGATTAGGTGTAGCGTGTAGCATCAAGTCACGTGGATCAGATTACATGAAGCCATCCGACCAGTCATGGAATTAATAAAATAATAACACTGTGCTCATTAGGAATTACTGTCAGGAAGTGAACAGTTAACTTCTCCCTAGAAGGATTGTCTCGATCTTCATCACCTAGCAGCCATCAGTAGGCAAACAAAGGAGGTGACAACGTGGAACTATCAGATATAATGCTCGGTTTTTAAATAATTTATATTGTTAGCGTGCAATGTATTTCATTATATTATACCAATCTTATTTTTAGTCTACATAAACTCTCTTTGCAAAATAAATAATTCCGGAAAAAATATTTTGTTTGTCGACGACACGGTTTTGTTATTTGAGGCTAGTGACTGGAACTCCGTCTTTCAGAAAGCAAACTTTGGTATAAACATAGTTAAACAATGGCTTGATGATAATCTTCTTACACTTAATATCGATAAAACTAAATATCTGACATTTTGTATAAATAATAGTTCACTACCGAGCAATACGCTTAATCTAGGAATTTACTGTGATAAAACACGCCAACTTCTGCAACGGGTAGATTCCATAAAATACCTTAGTGTTATCATTGATAAGAATTTGCGATGGGAGGCTCAGGTCCAGCCACTAAACTCTAGGTGGAGAAAGCTGTGCAATCTATTCTGCTCTCTTAGAGACATTCTAGATATTGGCAATCTCAAAAGTTTGTACTTTGCTCTGTTTTAATCCACTGCAACCTATGGAATAGCTGGCTGAGGGATTGTGCGGCATCCATTTTCAAGCCGCTCATAATTTCACAGAAATTATTATTGAGAATAATGTTTCGGCGCCCTCTAACATACCCGCCAGAACAGCTCTTCCAATACATGGAGGTGCTGGATATGAGACAACTGTACCTAAAAGAAGCACTTACACATTTCTGGTCAAACAATAAGGAGAGGTCTCAGCAGAATGTCGGTACGAGGTTTTCCCAGAGCATGAATTATGTCATACCCAAAACCCGTACGACTTTTGCTTAGATACATCTCTCATTTATCGCACCGAGAGTGTTCAATATTTTGGAAGAGCATATTATGCTTTCAAGGAAAAAAACTATTTTCAAGAAAGGAGTTATGAACTGGATTTTCCTTAGTGGGAGGGATTTGAGTAGGAAACTCCTTAATGATTTTTCAAATGCTTGAGTTTACTGTTTACCATATTGATGTGCCGTATATATATTTAAAAAATATTTTTCATAATTATTTTTTATGTTTCTAATCCTATATTTGTGGTGATATACTCATGTGTCTGTGTCATACAATTGCTCGTCCCATCTCAACACAGGACTTTTAGTCCCATGGAGTTGGGACTTATTGTCTCAAATAATTCACAATACCCTTATGTATGTAAATAAATTAAATAAATAAATAAATTTCACTTCCAACCGATGACGTATAATTAAATACACACGTCACAACCGCGTTGCGTTCCTAATTGCATTCCTGAGCCTTTATTTTTAAAAGAACTTGAGCCCTTCGGGAAATTGGATACAAAAAAGGTTTTCTTGCGCGCGGTAAAAGTTAGAACGTTAAATTGTACGGCAAAGTAATTTGAAAATGCAAAAAAAAAAAAAAATATTTTAATAAAACGCCCAACTTCGAACGACGTAACTGGTTCATATGAACCAACCTATGATATGAGAGCTGTGAAGGATATCCGGTTTGCTTATCGCAAACGAACCATTTGGGAGAACTGACAGAGAAGAACCTCTGATATCACATGCGGAGTTATTTCAGAAATACAAAACTTCAAAAAATCATAGCGCTGATAGTACGATATATCAAAATACTTAGTTTAATAATCTATTAAAAAATAAATTTTAAATTTAAAAAAAAACTGAACTTCCTCATTTTCAGAGCAAAGCAGCAATTAAAATAAATATATTATTGCAATTTTCATTATTCTTTTTCATCTGTAGAGATCCTAAAATCTGTGTTACAGAAAACTAGTTGTTCTCCTGAAATGATGAGGTCTAACTGTTCCTCCATCTCGTGGGTGGTCTTCCAGGAAAACGGTGTCCAGATGGGATTTCATTGGCTGCAGTATACACAAGTCAGTCGCGGCTCATTCTGTCCACATGGTACTCCAGTATCTTCGTCTAGATTTGCTCTATCGTACGATATCCTCTATTGTGAAATGTGTAAACTTTTTTCTAATTATAGGATCACGGATTCGTTTTCGGAGCGTTTTTCCAGTAATGGACCTCAACACATTCATTTTGGCAGTTCTGAGTGACCCTTTGGTACGAACAGGGTCAGCCCGCGCTTCCACAGCATACGTCATGATGAGTCTCATATTCTGACCTTACTATCGGGACGCATATCATTATTTCTCCATTTTACATTCCTCTGACACCCCGACACAGTTGACGCTTCAACCGAAGACTCAAAACTCATTGTATAAGGGTTTAAAACAGTACAATGAGTCAACTCAAGAAATGGAAAGCTGTGAAATGTTTAAAATCAATTAAAATATTATGTTCTAGATAAATTTTGTATGTGTAATGTTATTAACAGTTTATATTAGTTCTTAAAAGGAAACGCGGTCTGACTTTTCTTCATACAAACTTATTCCACCATTTCCTCCCTGGATTATGCCACTAGAGCAGTGATTTTGACACCATAGATAATTACAATGAGGAATTCCAGCCAAACCCGGAATAAAATTTTAAAAATGTTATCGTGTACACGTAAATATTAAAAAAAATTGGAGTAGGATGAAATATTTCAAAAACGCACGCAAAAATAAATAAAAAATTTTAAAATAGTATTTATTTTAAAATCGTAAATAATGACGTCACTCCTTATATCTACGTGTAGTATTTCCGGTTTCCGCTTTAAAGCCTCCGCACCTTGTAAGCAACGTTTTGACCATAGAAAAAAAGAGTATAATTTGTGATTGAAAAGTTTTGACATTTCAACTCAATTTTTTTTCATTTCAAACTTTTTGGCGGCGAATAATTCGATTACGATCTACGACCTGAAATCCGGCAAATAATACTTTGTTGACATTTCAACCAGAGATTATGTCAACTTTCTAGGTTTTTATAAATCAAACGTTCGTAAAAACAACCATAACATAGAAATGAGCAAATTACGATCAACTAAATGAAGTTATCAAATCAATATTCCATAGATTCTTGACAGTTTTGTTATTGGCTGGAGAAATACAACTTACCGCGGTCAGTGAAAGTAAGAACGCCAACCGTTTCATGACGTCACTACTGAAAAGTGACACACTGATTACAGTCATTTGGCGCGGTATTTGATAAATGTAACTTTAAAAAATCATATTTTTGTAAATAACGCACCAAAAATATACATATATGTATTTTTGCTTAGTTAGATAGTACGCTAATAGAAAAAAAAATTAGAAAACAGTGGAATTCCTCATTGGCGTGTCTCTATCGTTTTGCTTTTTTGATATGAGTTGTTTTTTGTGGGAGGTAAGAGTCTTCGGACGAACGGTATACAAATATGATAAATATTTTTTTAATACAGAAAAGGTACTGAAACAGAAAATTTCATTCTGAAACTCTCAAAAAAAAAATCGGTCTAATTTTGGGATGCGGAAAACTGGACACCGAAACGTCGATTTTAGTGAGGCATAATCAGTCCGCCGCGCCGAGCCGTGCAGTTGTCTTTCGCACAATATCGGGGAGGTATCTCTGAGAGAGTGACGGAAAATCTATTTATCAAATTTATTTAACCTCAGTACATCCAACGCAATCGCAGTTTTTTTACAATGGTAAGAGATACATAATATGTGTAAATTATAAATCATTACAAAATCTGAGAACGGAATATATAGAGTTTTATTACTAGACAGGGCTTTTGACAAGTCATTAGTCCGTGCACGGACGGCCTTTTCAACTCGATGGCTATTTTCATGTGAAAATCCTAAAATCAAGCGAATGTTCTCGTCATAAGCGCCATTGCTAACATTTAGTCTCCCACCAGTCTGACGATGTCGGACGACGAAACCCGGTCCAAATTTGTCAAAACTAAAAACGTATTTTATTGCAGTTCCACCAAGCAATTTCAGTAGAAAAACTCAGTAATTTTAATTATGACGGAGTCGACCGGTCATGGGAATATAAATTTGGTCAAAATAGTTCCAAAATATTCTAAATAATTCGCGGACTCCAGATCAGGAGGTCTGAGTTTCGAACTACGCTCCCCACAACTTTTTTTCCATTTTCTAACACGGTTATTTACAATTTTTTAAAAAATATTTATGTAAATCGTAAGAGCGCAAATATTTTTTTAAAGATTAGGATGCGAGTATTTCCTTTGGAAATAAAACAAATAAACTTTTTAAACGACGTGTCTGCAAAATGATCGTTAAGTATTTTATATATATTATCACATTGGTCAAAGGACCAATTAAAGAATTTATTGATCAGTGCCGTGTTATGCACATACAAATGAGTTTTAGTATTTTTGGTGGTGAGCCAAATGTGTTGCTGGGCCGAAGATTATGATGAAACCATTTTATGCCAAGGATTTTCAATCTGCCATTTTTTTATATTTCGGAAACTTAAGGCTCTAGTATATCAGGATCTTTCACGTTTTTTAATTATTTTTCAGTGAGCAACAAATTACGATGAAAATGATTTTTTCCATATGACGTCAGGTAAATTTTGTACAAAAATACGCATATTTTCAATTACCTGAAAACATGACATTACCGCGCCGTGCTGTAAGCAATGTTTGCTAGAAAGTCACTCGGCGGGCATGACGTGTGACGTCAAAGTGACGTGACGCCGATTGCGAGCCGTTTTGTGTTTGCTCGTGCTTCAACCCGAAAATTATGAATGAAAACTTTACGAACTTCAGCCCCACGGGAAATTGGATACAAAAAAGTGTTCTAACGCGCGGTAAAAATTAATGAATAAAATTATTTAATTTATTTAATTCTAAACTTTATAAAATCATTGCTCTTATAAAACGACAAATATATTTTTTAAATATTAAAAAAAAAAACGCTAAAATTTCTAATTGAAGATATATGCATGTGGAATTCAATCGATGAATATATACAGATTGTATGTTTTTTAAGTAGATACCTTTTTAAAATTATTTAATACAATAAAATATATTTTTTTGTATCAATTGCAAACTTTCGATGATCACTATTTTATTAATAATGATGTACGGAATAAAGATTCAACACCTCTGGTTAGTTTTATTATATATAATAGAATATACAATGTTTAATGTATTCGTCAACATACAGAACACAAGCATTGTTCAATACCTTTTGGTGCACGAAACCATTCAAGAATGCGCTGAATACATCTCACATCTTATGCAAATATATAAGATAAGATACGAAAGTACACGAGAGAACACAAACAGTAATTTATTTTCCTTGAGTGAGAAGTTATTTCAAAAGCCCCAAATTTATTTAGCGAATTGACCAAATTATAAATAAACTTTATTATTATTTTTAGGGATAATTTACACAGCGCCATTTTTTGTGAAAATCACCTCATAAGTGCTGAATAATAAATATCCCATATGAAGTTTCGTAGCTATTGAGCGCATGGGCGATGTATCGAAACTTTAGGAAATACATGTACTTATTTAATCCTTTTCCTTTTAATATGTCTTAAAGGATACATACTAAATATATGATTTCTTTTTTTTCATGAACTAAAACACGAGTAAAACAGTATTTAGTTAAAACTGTTTTACCTTATTTTTCATTCTTCCTGGATTCTGAAGCCTTCATCATCGTCATCATTCCTTTTCCGCACCCAACAATCCATAGGGCACTGAATTGGTACACCAATAGCAGTGTATTTTCATTTTAAAAAATGTTACATGAAGGTAAGATGATCAGTCTCACGCTTTAGGTACCAGTCCAGGGACTATGAAATATTCTAGTGTAAAAACACCGAAACTGTAGTAGTTTTCTTGTAAAATAATAAAAATTGTGTAACACTAATAACATTTATTTTTAACATTTGTTTTATTTTCATAATAATTTATAATGAAGTATAACGAAGTGAATGCCGATTCAATTAACAATATAAACAATAAAAAAACCTCTATAAATAAATATTTCAAACTAACCATGTCGGGAATGGAACCCGAGACCTCTTACATGGTAGACCGCAGGGAGTACCGCTTTACCCACCGTTAAACTACTGGAAGTTTTACTTAATTCTGACCTTTCTCTTGACGCTCAAATTAGTAGAATGATAAGTTCATGCTTCTACCAGCTGAGACAAATTAAATGGATACGCAAAAATTTGCCGGTTGATGCCGCCCGTCATTTAATGAATGTGTTTGTAGTGTCTAGAGTCGACTATTGTAATGGTATCTATGCAGGTCTACCAATGAACAAAATGACTCGCCTACAATCTGTATTTAATGCTGCAGCGAGACTTATTTTCGGAATCTCTAAGTTCAGTCATATCACTCCACTGCTTCGGGAGTTGCACTGGCTGCGTTTTCCACAGAGGGTCGAATACAAACTCGGTTGGCTTATGTATAAATCACTGCACAACTCTGCTCCGGAATATCTAAGGGAACTATGCATTCCAGATGAACTAGCTGACAGGCGTCTCACGCTTAGATCAGCTACGTCTACGGCGAGAGGAAAAGTTATTATACCTCTACGCAAACAGCGCACAAAATTTAGTGAACGCGCATTTGCGGTCGCAGGCCCTATGGCATGGAATGCTCTCCCAGCAGAGATGCGAAGCTGTGAAAGTGAAGTGATGTTTCGGAAAAAACTTAAAACCCACTTGTTCTCTAAATCATTTGAATGAATCCGTAGCTTGTGTCAACAAAATAAATTGTTTTAATTAAATTACAAATTTAAAATCTTCAATTAAATTAATTTAACTATAGAATCACTATTTAAAGCGCCCTTGAGGTATTTTATTACAAAAATGGCGCTATATAAGTTATCCATAATAAAAATAAGACAAACGCGCTGACCATTACGCCACGAGGCCGAATGAAGCCTTATCAACCACAAAATGTGTAAAAAAAGATTTTTTAGTTCTGCCAAGATGAGGGTTAAAATATAACAGATCCCGTATCGAGATAGTTCTTTTTTTTGTCCTAATTTTAATTTTCTTTACTTGTGTTTTGTTTTGATCGTACCTGTATATCAGAAAATAATGTTATTTATTGTAACAAAACGGACTAAATGAGTCCGTAAATAAATATAGTAAACATCAAAATATCTCAGATTTATCTGTATCGGATGCATCCCTAATTTAAAGATAACCCTTGCAATCAGTTGTAATCAAAACTTGGAGATGGATTTAACTTACCGATCATGAGGAACGGCGCAGCAAGGTTGATTCCGATGAACTCTATCCCAAGATACATGGCCAAGCCGAAGGCTGCAGCAGTGGCCATCACAGCAGACAAGTTCCCGAGAAGACCAAGCCAAGGTTTGGAGCGAACCTTCAACCGAAACACATCGTCATCGTAAGATAATATATTCCGTAGGGCCATATTAGGCTCTTAATGGCCGTGATTTTTTATTTATACAGTCAAGACTGAAATGAATCACAATAATTACAAGTTAATTCTATTGTGACATCAAATAATAGCACGCATGGCTTGTTTTCAATGCTCGGTTATACATTTATATGTGATTAACAACAATCATCTTGAGATATTTTAAATTTTATTTGTTATTTTGTACATTGTACAATTTTATCTACAAGGTGGCAATTTCTTCCAATCAACAAATAAAAAAAACGGTGTTTTTTTTTAAGGTACAATACAGTAAAAAACAAAATAAAATTGACACTACGTATATGTGTTAAAAATCGATTCAATTGGAACGAAAAAATACGAGAAAAAGAAGGTGAAGAATGTTTAAGAAAGAGATAAGAAATGTTTGTTTAGATGTGATTTAAGCAAAATTGGCGTAGAAGCTTCTTTGATAGTGAATGGGAAATGATTCTACAATCGAGTCGCATGGACATTTCATGAGGATGTAATGATTTTCATCATTTTGATGTGTTAGATTGTGCGAACAAAAATCTAATATTAAATGAATAAGCACCGTTTAAACTTAACGTTAAGCAATGCAAAATTATAAGTCCCTTTTAAGATATTAAATTTGATCTCAGTGGATCATAAATTATTACAGTGTCCATAATTTTGTTGTTTCTCCGTGAATTTAATTAGCTTCTTTGTCCGAAGTCAACTTTAATTCGTAGGCGTCTTCCTAAGTCCCCGTCCCATAGTTAAGACATGATATACTAATAAACTGTCAGTAGTGGCCAGCAGGACTAGAGAATCTGATGCCTTGTAAAATAGGTACGAGTGGTTAAGGCTGAGGGAGGCATACAAAGTACATGGTCAACCGAATCGCCTTAACTTAGATACGGTACTGACAAAGGTTGGATATAAATTTTGATAAAATCCTTCAAGAGTTAAATAATTCAGCATTTTTCTGCAAAATCTGTGAGACGCTTAAAACATTTTTGGATAGTAGTAATAAATTTGATCTGTATGTTACAAAAAATATGTATTTGTTTAAATTTGCTCTTACCCAATCCGACATCATGCAAGTGATGATGGAAAAGAGACACATGATGATGAAGGTAGAGCTGAAGTAAGGAACTACAGTTCTGGTGTTCTTCTCCAGTTCGTGATCCAGGGTTCTGGAGGCAAATCTAGCGATGGAGATATGCTGAAACATTCCAGAATCTTCGGCCCTCCCGACTGTTTCTAAGAATACTTCTTCCCATTCTGCTCCTCTGGTAAAAATAAAAATAAAAATCGAAATATAGAACTTGTAAAGTCAATGTGGATATTTTTTTAATATATAGTAATCAACTAAAAGGGAGAGTATAATAAAGTTCCAAATATGACAACTTCTTAATTTAAAAGGAATATTAAAAATGTCATTGAAACATTTTTACCCGATCATCATTATAATAATTTAATTGAAATTGTAACTGTAATTTTCAATTTGGCATGGAAAATTCGTATGCCTGTATTTTGATCAACTAAATTGTGGTTTTCAGATTGCAAATAATGACGATCATATCCTTTAAAATGATCATCTTATCTTTAGAGATCTTGTCTTTTGTCTGTAAGATTAGTCTTAAAGTCAAAAAGTTTTGATTTCTGAAGTAATTTTAGAACAATTAACTCGTTCATTACATACTACGCATCTATGACGCTTAACTCGAATCAACCAATAAAATTACATATATTCAAATGACAATAATATTATTTTTTACCGTGCGATATTTATTTTCATTATATGTATTCCAGGAAGTCCATCTTGATTGTGTTTACTAATGATTAAAAATGCCCTTATTGTAATGCATGGACACGATCAAATGTAACTTACATATTACCGATGAATAAAATCAAACAAAAGATAACAATTCTGCCGACACGCGAAGTCAATAATTTTATTGTTGCAGCATGCCTCAGAAATTTAACATCAAATTAGCGGAAATATAATAAATGTTTATTTTATATTTTCAATGATATTTTCATATTATTATTTACGTATTATTTAAAAAGTATTATTGTAGCATTTTTTTTCTTTTTCATTATTACCTAGCTAAATACTAGCCACTTTATGTTTATGTTAAATTATTCTCAATTTTACTTTGTTATATTTATATTAAAAACATAAGAATTTCTCACGTTAATTGTTATCTTTTATTTGTCATCTTAGATATGTTATGTTTCTTTAAACGTATTTGTTTAGTTTTATTTATTCAGTTGAATTATATAATAATATTTCATATTTATTTATTTTAAATAAACAAACAGTCGACAATGATATAGTAACATTAAAAAAAATACAGTTTAAAGACAGACGAGCAAAGTTTCTAAATAAGAATCATACATATTATTAAATTGTGGTTAAACAAAATGTTGTGTTTATGTGTATTTGTATGAGAGTAAGTGTAGATATGTGTTTATGTGTATTAGTGTATGAGTAAGTGTTCAGATTTGTGTAAGTGTAAGCATCATTAAATAGTAAGTGGGGTCGTATCGCAGCCAGAAATAAGGAGACTTAATTTATTTTTAAATAAATTAAGGGGCATGTAAAATATATTCATGGATGAAAAAAAGCATTATAGTTAGCGCAAGAACGATAGAGTGTTGTGCATAGTTAGTGCTACAGACTGGCAGATGGAACAAATACTTATTTCTTGTCACGCAAAATGGGACATTGAGATTAATTTTGGAGAGTAGGTTAAAATAGTCTACTTATTATTTAATAATTTATGTAAATAGCATAATTCAGATACTGTGCGTTTATTTTTAAGGGAAAAAATTCATTTTGTTTGGCAGATTGGCTGTAAGTACTAAACGTTTTATTGTTTTTATAATCTGGGTATTTTATAAATTTTCCTTTCTATGTTTGTCATGTAATGAAATGAAATGAAAATTAAATAATGAAAATTAACTAATCATATTATGAAAAAAAAATATCTACATAAACGCATTAAAGAAAACAACACGTTTATTGGTAATAAATGTGCAACTCTCTTAACTTATGAAATATTTAATGTTTCCTTGAAATATTTCATAAATAATGTAGGTTTATTATAAGCGATACAGTGCACATTATTTTTTATTACTTGCGCATTATTTACCTAATGCGAAACTGGCATATCACCAGATCGTCCAATATGTTATTTAACTACAAGGTATTTGTGTGAAACTGAAACTCAATGATAAACGCAATCGTTTGTAGAGTGTAACGTTTTTAAGTTCTGTGTCATTCTTTGTCCGGGCAATCAAACAGTTCTGTGTTTTCGACTCAATGGCTCCTCTCAGATAAAATTCACGAAAAAGGAAATCGATTGGGGGTAAATCTGCGTCGAAGTGAAGGGGTAAATTTTTAAGCAAATGAATACATTTTCGTACATACACGTCGATATTACTTTATTCCGTCTCGATATGATTGCTAAAACAAACGATAATTATGACTGTACGTCAACTGATGTATTTTAATGTAATGTTTTTTGACCACAAAATGATTAATGGTTATTCTTCAAAAGAGTTGACTAAAATATATTTTTTTAATCAATATGAACACGGATATGAATCTAGAAATAAAAATGAAGTAAAGCTGTGCTTAACCCTGCGTTTCTATTTTTTTTTAAATACGATGAATTTGTTTAAAATTTGTCATAGTTTGATAGGATAATGTGCTGCCAAGGTGGTTGGTGTGTGCAGTGATTGTGGTGTAGATGATTTTGCATGAACCCATATCAACAAATCTTCTGGCTCTTCTCAAAATTGAAATTGTTTTGTTCTCTGCAATCTTTTTCGTTTTTTTTTGTTGCGATAAAATGAAAGTGTCAGGTGTACATATATAGTTAAGAAATGTTGATAATTAATATATAATAATTAGATATAAGTTAATATTAGGACATTCATATATTATAATGTTTGTACTATTTTTAAAAAAATAAATAAAAAAAGGAAAGTTGAAGATAAATTCTCTCGAGCGATTACGAAGATACAGTACCGACCCTCCACCTTCAAGTTTTGGGTCTGTACATCTATATGTAACAAGGGGAAGTATACGTCACGGTACACATATCTAGGCACTAAAGTGACATAGCTTCATTATGACGCCATAGTTGAAGATAAATTCTCCAGAGCGATTACGAAGATACACTACCCCATTAAACTTCAAGATTTGATGTAAGTTCATGGGTTTGTACCGACAGGTCTAGTACTCCTTGATACGCATAATCTACGCATTAAAGGTGACGGAAATTTTATTCTAACGAGCAATTTTTCCATTAATGACGATTTATTTAAATGTTTTATCGTTGTGAAGTTGTTACTATTTTCTTTAAAAGCCTATTAAAATATGAGAGAAAAATACGTAAATTTTGAAGTCGAATTTAGTTCCGCCTAGATGCACAAATAATGAGGCTTGATTCTGGCTTATGAACATATAATACCATCTTATAAAAAATAAATTTAGGTGTTATATTTTTTCCACCTATTTTACTATCTTCCTGAGAGTATGTATCGAGATGTTAAAGGAACCGGCTTTGCAATCGCTCGGTAGATAAATACAGTCGATCTTTAAACATACCGTCTTGGTAATTGTCAAAAGTCGGATAAATATAACTTTCGAGCGAGCATTTTTTGCATGAATTGTGATTTATTGGAGTTTACAATCGTTTTAAAGTGGTCACTTTTTATATAAATGAGAACTATTTCAAATTATAATTAATATATAAGTAAGGCACGGGAACTAAATTTTCGTGGTCATTGATTGGTTGGATTCGATCATATGACGTCGAGATGACAAGTCGGTAGAAGTATACCGTCTCGGTATGTAGACACCGATGAAGAAAGCTTTTATGATCGCGGCCCGGATTTGTTTCTAGGCTGGGCGAACGTAAATTATTGGCCTGGGCGGTGACTCCACACTTCAATACTTCATTGTTTCTTACCTTTCCCTTCCATTTATTGATTATTTTGCTTATGTAATAATTAGAATTTCCGTTTTTATGATTAAAATACTTGAAATGTTTAAATTTTGAGGGCATTTTCAACGAGTTGTTATTCGAATATGGGAACCAAGTTATGGTAGAGTGAGTACCTCGGAAATGATGAGGACAACGATGAAGACAGTAACGAAATGATTGGAGAATTGAGCGAATCGACAGTTTTACACATGCTTGAGGCCCGGGCTCAATTACGCTTAGTGCAAAGTGCATTAAAGTGGAAAATCAGTAGAAGTTGTCGTAACTCGTTACACGAAATTGAAATGACAAAACGACCTACAAAATAATAAAGAGCTTCAGACTAAAGCAGGTAGATTATTTTTCTAAAGAAAATGGATTTATGTTTCAAGCTTATATTTCAATTTAGTAGCCATTTTCAATTATTAAACGTAGGTCGTAAGATATTTATTTACCAACTAAGCTTATTCGTCAAGATATTAAAAAAAAAAAAATTCTGGATGACTTATTATTTTATTTTTACTGTTGACGTTCATTGCAGAAATTCAAAATTTTTTTAAATCATTTATATCACTCACAAAACTTGGCAAAGTTTTTATTTTATACCTTGTAATTTGTCAGAAATTTATTAATTTATTTATATTTTATTTATTCACACAAATAGGTATATATTATAGAATAATAATAATAACGTATCCCAAAATTAATGAGGCCAAGAGCTCCGTGTTGAAATGGGATTAAATTAAAATGAAGTACTTGGTTTTTAACCACTTATTATTTATTATATCAATGACCGGTTTCTGAGCTACTACGTCCTCTCTTAATTTTTCTCTAAATTTTACGTAGATAAGGCTAAATAATCTATTAAAATACAATCCATGCGTGGTATTGTTTTTTTTTAAATATTTGTTTTTAAACACGTCAACCAGTTCACTATAAACCCACATAACAGTGGATTTTTTAATTGGCTCTAGTATTGTTTATATTTCTACTTATTTTTATGTAAAAGCTGTAAAAATCCCGAATAAATCAAATAAAATTTTCAAAAATATTTAATAAGTATAGTTTATTGATATTTGACTTGCATATGTATACTTCTGAACTGGAAACTGTTGCAATTCACAATATTATAGATATTAGTATGCAATTCAGGTATGTTATGGGTAGCCATCAACCATAGGCAGGTAGAAACCATCGATACTAATGAGTTGAATGGCCAAATGATAAGTTCTAATTGCGCTTTACTCCCATAAACTATATTCTGAGGTGCCCTAACAAAACAATACCATAAAATCACACAGTATTAAGTAAAATACTTTGTTTCGTGGTTACAAAGTACAATTTTACAACCGATCAAAATATTATGCACTTAGATTACGCCAATTACTGTTTCGAATGAAGAAAACATAATGTTTGCACATTAGTGAATAGATAGCTATGGTTTTCAACTAAAAAAAAATGATTGTAAAAAAGTCAAAATAACTCCGCCCTTTTTTTTTTTTACACAATCACAATTATATTATACTATACATGTTTGGGTCACTTTACACACTGTGTAACATTCACCATTCTGCCTATGTTTTAACATCCACATTTCCTCAACTCTTCCATCTGTTGACTTTTATGAAATAAAAGGGCTGAAAACTAAACGACCAGAGCTACGGAAATGTAAATGTTTAAATATAGGCAGAATTGTGAATATTTTAGTTTGTAAAGTGACCACCTTAACGAGTCAATGACAGGTCATTCTGTAAATGCCTAGACTTCCACATTCCGTTTTCTAAAATGTTTTCCCCCTCTGTCGCAACAAATTTATTTATTTTATTTATTAAAATAATATATGTGTATTTATTATTATATTGTGTTACCAAAATGTTTAAAAAAAGAGAAATCCCTGCAAAAAAACTGCTTTTGCAGTTTGGCGGGAATCGAAAAAATGTTCAAAAGAATGCTTAGGTAAAAATTTTCAAAAAAATAAATAAATAATAAAACAACAGTCTTTACAAAAAAATATATATATTTACAAATAAACCAAAATTATAATAACTAGAAAGTAGAGAACACCCTAGAGAGGGTGGAAATCCAGTCTGATCACATCACTTGGACATACTCGGAACATTGTTGAGAGTGTGCTTTAAATATGAATATGTTTCGCTGCTTCGAGCAATCTATTTTTCTATGGTCCATTCGCATTTATCATACCTATGCTGTGTTTGGGGTTTTGCAACTAAGAGCAAAATTTCTGAGGTGCAGATTATTCAGAATAGAGCGATCAGAAATGTGTTTCACCTACCGTATGATACTCATGTAAGGGACATTTATTTTGAAACAAAAATCATGCCTTTTAGCATGCTTTCCTATTTCGAGATAACTGACACTATCATTAATACTACTCTCGACTCAATGCACAGTAACATAAAGCCAGCTTTCATTGGAGACATCCATCGGTACAGTACTCGATCAAAAAACAATATATATATTGGATCTGTGAAGTCTACGAAGTTTGGTACTAGATCTTTACAATACATAGGTTTCAAGGAATTTAATAAATTGCCACAAAAAATTAAAGTACCTATTTCAAAATATAGAAACAGGACGTGCGAATTGAAGAATTATTTTTTCTAGAAGTACTTTGAATAAATAATGTTAGTTTATAGAGAATGCGCATCTTGAACATATACCTTTTAATATTTCACCGTTTTTGCTTGTATATGTAATTTTTAATACTATTTAAATGTTATTTGTGTTTTTTTCTTTTTATATACTTTTTTTGGCTTGTATACATAATTTCAATTTTTTCAACGTTTTTGATAAAAAAAAATTAACCTGTATTGGGTGTGCGCATATTTTGTTAATTAAAAAAAAAAGATTTTATTTTGTACTAGTTCAGTATGTATATATACATCCATGTAATTTTTAAACTTTTTCAATTTTCTTTCCCAGATTGCATAATGTAAACATTATTTTGAATTTATTTCCATGCCTAGTATTCTGTTTATTCTGTTATTTTCAAGTATTTTTCATACCCTTTTTAATTTGTAGTATATCATAATTTTAATTTTTCTGCTTTTGTTAAATAATATTATAGTTTAAAATTTAAAAACGTCTCTAAAAAAATTATTATCTGTATGTCCCTAAATGAGTTTTTTTTAAAAAAACTCCTTGGGAATATTGTATATAATTATGTATAATATGTTTTCAATATAATAAAAAAAAATAAAAAAAAAAAATATCGGACTAACTCTGCAAATTTAGCTGTGCTGTCAATAATACTCACTTGATATCTTGGAGCTTGGTGTCAGCAGTTACAAAGTATACGAGTTGAACAGCAGGAGCACTGATGATGAGCCCATCTTCGTCTACTTTGGTCCCTCCGAAGAATACAGGAAACACGTGAGTCTCCCACGTCACAGGGTTAAACATTACGGGGAATGTCAGGTTCAGGTCTCCTCTCTCCACCTGCATAGAAAACAAATCTGTAAATCAGCATCACCGAACCCTGATGTGCACCTGATGGTGCATAGGAAACTGCATTGTAAAAGTACGTGCAGTGTATCTTGATCATATGATTGGTCTTCTTATACCTTATGTGCCAAACCAGGTGCATTGAAATATTGCAGTGTAAAACCAACTTATAAACAAATATTTCATATTGACCCTCTCAGAGCCTCAAAAGCAAGAACCCTACAATTATCCAGTAGATTTTTTTTTTCACCGGTATGGGTAAAATTGTTTTGTTTAACCCTGTCAACTATATTTATTTTACACTTTTTCCTTAAGCTTTCTTATGTCCGGGCTCATAAATTAGACAGTTCTGTTCGTAAAATAGAACCAGAATCCCAGACAAGTGTTTTCGACTCGAAAACTGAAAAGCATACCTCAAAAACTATCTTAATTTTTAAGTTTTTTTATTTTATTTGTTTTGCCAAAACTCTACACCTATAGTCGGGGTCTACGTTTAGGTGACACGGAAGGAATGCAGTGGTGTGTTGTGGCGTTGTCCGGTCGAGATTAGATCAAAATAGCTGGTCAATATTCACGCATATGTCGTCGGGTTTCTGGCACAAGCTGGTAACACCACATTTTCAAAAAATGATATTTTTGCATAAATGGCATCAAGTTTAAATAGTACATAAAAAAATTCGTATTCCATAAATACAAAAATACAAGTACACAATATCATATACAACATTCTAAAACGAGACAAAAAGAGTCAAGATCAATAAACCAGGGACTGAAATAATACAATAAGCTACCAGACAAAACTAAACAAAAGACTTAGACAACATATGTGAAATATGTGAAAAATATTATCATTAACAATAGAATGTGAATTTAAAAAAGAAATATTATTTTATTAAATTAATGTAATCCGTAAGGGTTTTTAGTAAACGTTACTTTTTAAAAAATAATATTCAACTGACCGTTTTATTTATATTGTTGATTTGTGACGAGTTTTGAACTTTAAAAGTGCAATATCTCACAACTAGTAAAATGTAGTAACCAAGTAGTGCCAGAAACCCGACTATATTATTATCTTTTTTTTATCGAAACTCAACCGGGCAGCGTTAAGACACATTACCGCATTCTTTCCATGCGCCTTAAACATAGACCCCGCCTACAATCAATAATTTTGATACAAATAATTAATCGAACTTTTTAGTTTGGTTTTACTTTTAGTAGACTAAGAGAGGCGCTCTTAAAAGACTGTGGTAAATAATCCCTTTGCGCGCGGTGATGTAACATTGTGTTACCACAAGCAATAGATGGAATATTCTAAAGCTCAGACATTTAAAGAGAAAAAAAATGGACACAAATCTACAGTTTAATAATTCTTTTTCCATAATTAATGAAGGAGATCTAAAGAGACTTCAAATAATACAAAACAAAGCGAAGAGGATAATATTAAGATGTGGGAGACGAACGAAAGTTAAGAAAATGATTCAACTACTAGATATCATGACAATTGATCAACGAATCAAATTCAATGTTGCTAATGAAATAAACAAAATTATTCAAGGAATAGTTCCGAGATATTTTCAAAATAAACTAAAAAATAATGAGTTCTTTCATAACAATGCAACAAGAGGATCTAAAAATATAAGACTGGAAAATATATCAAAAGCAATGTCCCAGAACTGCCTTATGGACAAGGGAATACGATTATTTGAGGAAATGCCAGAAAGCATAAAAAATGAAACAAATGTAAATGTATTTAAAATTAAATGTAAAAAGTATATATGTGTAAAATATTAGGTAATATATAGTGTAAATAGTGAATATAATTGATGAAAATGTACATATGAAACAGTGAATATTATAAATTAGGATATTAAGTGTATAATAGTATATAATAGTGATAAATTATGTTAGAATAAGTATAGATGTAAATATTGTGTTGTAAATATATATTAGACTATATGAATCATAGACTAAATAAATAATAATTTAAAGTTTATATTTGAAGCAAAAAGTGGTTAAAAACAAAGTTATTTTACTAAATAATAATTTATTAAAATAAACATAATTTGGCACTGTTTTAGCAAAAAAAATAAAAATCCGAAATTCGCCGATCATAATTCACGCGTGCGTCCCCCATCACTGTCAAAAACCGACTGAGTTTGTTTCACACAGCACCGGCTACGGTGGCTACAGAACAGTGTTCTGTTTTCCTTGTTATGTGTTCTATCTTCGTGCTCTCTCTAATACAGATGTATTGTTGAATTTGCGGACATCATTCTTCGGGAGCAAGGTTAAATATTTTTTGTATTAAAATCCAGTATGGTTATACGAATTTTACTCTCCAAATCCGGTGTGAAAATGTTTATTTGAAGATAATAAAAAATACAACTTCATCATTTAAAAAAATAAGAGAGATCTTGTATCGTATGTCGACTAGTGTGACATCACAGCCACAAAAAATGGCGCTATACAAATTATCCATAGTAATAAAAAAGTTTTAAAATTTTATTGTGGATTTATACACATTTTTTCAATGTACTTACGTTGTTTTCTAATGATTAATTACAGATATTTTGCTTGTATATGCTTATGCTGTTTTGGTAAATGCCCCTTTGGCGTAAATGTGTGAATAAATAAATATTATATTATGTAGGATTTTATTAAGTCGCTATAACCATAATGGTTACATAAAACATAAAAGGACAACAAAATAATAAAAACGAAAATTAAATAAACTTATCACAGTTGGAGGCATAGGTCGTGAGATAAAATATTTTTTGTTTTTTTAGAGGTTAAAACAACGCACTAATGTTGACATGTACTTTAAACATTATATTTGAAGTTACATAATGTTACACCATGCACATTTTTTTCGCCTCGTGGTCTGCATATCAGCATGTTTGCCTACCATGCAAGAAGCGAGTTTTATTCCCGACATGATAGACATGAAATATTTTTTAAATAGGTGTTTTAGGCGAGAATATATCACGGTCCCACCTGCCATCGTAAAACTGATCATCTTAGCATCATGCAACATAAATATGATTGATTTACGCTGTGGGTATCAGCACAGTGGTCTATGCACCATCGTGATTTTTTGTGTTCAATTTCGTAGTTCTAATAATAAAAATGTCTATAAGTAGGACTATAAATGGTTTTTAAAATTGTTACAGTATAATACATATAAATATTTTCTGTAATGCCGCCGTTTTCTAAATAATAAAATAAATATTTTTAAAGTGATTCTTTCAAAAAATTTACATCATCGATGACTTTATCCAAGTTGAGGATGTCATTGGTGAAGCAGTTGTCCAGCCACCTGGCACAGGAGTCTCTGTAGGTGAAGGTCCCCTCCTCCCAGGGCACGGAGGCGTTCTGCACCAGCTCGTCCAAGATTCGCAGTTCCTTCCAGACTGCTGATCGCAGCATATTCGGATCCCCATCTTTGGTCACGACTATCAAGCGCCCAAATCGACCTGCAAATTATAAAGAAAACACCGTATTAATGGCGAATGTTACTTTTTTGAAAAAAACCTACAAAAAATACAATGAACGCAGCAGCCTCCAGTAACAACTTACTATCAAGCAGATGGTATTTGGTGGTTAGATATTCGTCACTACAACGACGAAGCTCAGTGTTTTTTTTTTGTATTTTAAGCCAAAAAAATATTTTATTTTTGTGTATCGAATTATCAGCGCTATGATTTTTTTAAGTTTTATAACTTTGAAATTACTTCACCCGTGACGTCACAAGTTGTCAAAAATTGGTGATTTGTGGGTTTCTGGAAACCGTAAATCTATCCACAAGACCCTGTCATTGGTTTATTCGAAAGAACTTGCGAAGTAGTTCCTTTTTAATAACACCATTTTTATTATTTTTTTAATGCATTTTTGAGGAACTTCGATGTACATTTAAATGCTCTTATTTTCACCGCATGTAAGAAGACATTTTTTTATCTAATTTCCCGTAACACTAAACTTCATTCTACGTGTATATGTGTTTATCTTCAATTACAGAAACAGAATATATAGAATTAAATTTATTAATTTTGTATATTTCTAATACAAAGTAAATTGTATATTTGTGCACTTATAGACTATTGTTAATTAAGATCGGGGATCTATTAAGGCAATTGAATTAGACTGTGGTCTCGTGGCTAGCGGACTCATGGATCAGATGTCCGAAATTCGAACCCACATCTATCACAACTTGATTTTCATTTTTTAATAGGAAGATATTTACTTTTTGAAAATGGCCACCAACATTGAAATATTTGTGTCAAAACAGAGGTAAGGATAGATAATTCAAAATATCCTTACCTCTGTTTTGTATAAATACATTGAACTCCTTAATAAAGATACCAGTCTCGAAGAGGTCGCGAAGCGATGAAACTGGTCACTGGATATCCCAAATTTGTGGATTAATGTATCACTCGTCATTTAATTACACATTAAAAAATAATTATTAAGTTCTTATTATGTAAATAGAAATAAGTTCTCATGAATTATCTTTATCCATAGAATAGTAAACCTATGTCAAATATGTTTTCAATATATATTTTTGTTGTAAAATATGTAGTATCAAAGTTTTGGGTATTTTTATTAATAATGCATATTATTATTGCGATTTATGTTTTATTTCCAATTGTTGTATTTTTAATTTAAAGATCTATTATGTACCTATTTTAAAAATGTTCAAGGTTTATCTGTTTTTTCTGTCTTGTCTGTAATATTGTTTTGCTGCCATTTTACATTTGTAAACACTGTTTGTTTCTGGATAGTATTACCAATAATGGTAAAAGCCACAATAATTTTATTTTTTTTAAATACTGCTGGACCAGGAACTCTTGAGCAATGTTTCGATATTATGTAGGTATAATACTCTCTAATAGGAAGAGTATTATTAACCTCTGAAACATAGCTTCGGTGATGTGAAAGATGTCAGTCTCCAAAGTAATCATATTCAGCTGCCTGATTGCTCTTCTTATCGCCATGATCAGACACAGGTTGGTTCTGGAAGCCGGGAAGTAATTCAGTCTGTGCTGACGCTTTCAGAGATGTCCGTACTTTGGAAAAATTTTATCTTGATCAGTGGCGTGACAACCCATGAGCTCTTTATCTTATAAAAATCGAGCTAAAAAAAAACATTCGTTTGCTGATTTATACTATTGTGAATCAACCCTTTTATATTTTTTTGCGATTTTATTAAGAACGTATACCATATCTAGGAAGGACAGATAGTTTCCAAATAAATTGCAAAAATACCTACTACTAATACTAACATCACGCCATTTCCCCGTAGGGGTAGGCAGAGAGAATGGACCGCCACACACGTCTATCCTGGCATACATTCCTAGCTTCTTCCACATTCATCATCTTGTCATACATGCTCTTCGGTTCTGTCTGCTTTTGACATGACCAGACTTAAGATTTAGGTTTATCTGATCAGGCCACGTCTACCTTGGTCGTCCTCGTCTCACGTTACCGATCATTTTCGCCATATATACTTGTTTTACCATTCTTTCGTTGTCCATTCGTTCTACGTGACCAAACCATCTTAGAGACACTTTCTCTTATCAATTATACTTGACTCAGATGACAGGCGCAGTGGCGCAGTTGGTTAGACGGCCAACTGTGAAACTGGCGTCGCGGGTTCGATTCCCGCCAGTTGCATGACAAAAATCCAAGAAAGATTTCTCAATTGGTCTGGGTGTTGAAGTGTATTTTTCGTTACCTCCTTCCATATTTCTCTATCCCACCTGCTGACAAGCCTCAAAATAGAGGCTTAGTAGGTTATTCCTCATAAAATGAAATTTACACTCTCGCCTGATTTCATCATTCGTAACCCTGTCATACATTCGTCTCCGACAAGAGATCGAATTTCAACCGCGTTCTCGCAACTCGGCTTTCATCCTTCCTCTGCCAGTTCCATGTTTCACTTCCATACATAAGTGTTGGGACTAAAACTCCGTTGTGCACTGCCAGTTTAGCTTCGATTGACATATTCTTGTAAGAAATTACTGTGCGTAGTGCTCCGTTCATTTTGTCTTCCGCGTAAAATATAATTTGTTTTGTATTGCTGTAAGCCCGATATGTAAATTTTATCAATAAAAAACGTCAACGTTTTTAGCGCTGAATTTAATAAAGATCCTTTTCACCTAGGAGCAATGGCGTATTCAAGGAGGCACTGTTACATAAAGGAGTAAAATATTGGTGGGGAATCTCATATAAAGCCCAATGACATCTGTCGTTGGTTGAAATCGTGTTTTGCACGTAAGATTTTTTTCTTTTAGGGCTAGTGTAAATCGTCCCTACGCCTTGACACACAGAATGACCTCTCAAAATTGTTCAAGGGGAAATTGCGTTTAGCTCAAATAGACGGATGTTAGTTAAATGTCAGAATTGATGACTTATTCAATATTTGAGAACAAATGTTTACATATTATGTATATTTTTGGAAACGTTATTTTTAAAATATTTTTATTTGATTTAGTTATATAAAAAGATACATGCTTTTTTCCTATGACAATCAACTTTTATATATTTTGTCAATCATTAAAACTGTAATTTTCTAAAGAAGAGACTAGCTCTTGCGCTTGGAGAATGATATTATTATTTAGTAATTTCAAGTTATACAGGGTGTTCTTTAAACCCTGTCACATCTGAAACGTCGATGATCAGTATTGACAAGAAGACATATTGGCATATTTAAAAAAATATTTAGAACAAAATTTAAAAAAAAAAAAGAAATATAAAAAAAAATGGTTGTTTAGTGAGGGGAGCGCGGCCATACGTCATCGGCGTATCAGACTCCCCCCTCCCCCCTCGTTTCTCCCCTGCAGAAGTAAGCAACCATTTGCTAATTTTGATATATATTTTTTTTAAAACAACAATTATCTTAATTTACAAAACTATAAAGCTTCATTAATTATCTCACAATACATACTTGTATGTCAATAAATACTTACTTTGTTATATTTTCACCGAAATTCAAATATAAATACCTAAATTCCCCATTACCTATTAAACACTTAGCCTCACCCTTAACCATTGGTTTTTCCCTCAATTATGATTAATGTACATGCTAAAGTTCATAGGATTATTTTTATTTTCTACCTTGATTACCTTGAATTATATAACTATATAAGGACATTCAATCCAAATAATCTTCACATTCATTTGAAAATGCCCTAATAAGGCGAAACAATTGTCACGAAGTTTTTATTTTTATATGTTTATATTTGTAAAAATAAAATAAAGTGTTCAGTAGACTCAAATCAGTGTTTGATTTCTAATTATGAGTTTAAATATGGAGTTCTACAAAATAAACACCAAATCAATCAATACAAAGTACATTATTTTTCTTAAATTAAAAAGTTAAAATTAAATTTATATCTTTATATAATCACTTTGTAAGCGCCCTTGGGGTATTATATAACGAAAATGGCGTTATATAAGTTATCCATAATTATTGTTATTATTATATCGGGTCTGGATGACCTTTGAGATCATCATTGCATCTTTTAGGCAGTTGATCATCTCTATTTCACCTGCTATTATGGGTTGGTGGTATTATAGTTATTGGCTATCAACAACTCGAAGCTAACGGTAATTTCACCTGGAAGTGAGATCTGCACGACTCCAATACTCAGGTCAGATTGAAGGTCACGGGACTTCCACTATGTATGCCAAAACCTACATTCCATCCAACATGTTTCTGTCGGCGAAGCAATCAAATCATTTATTGTTTTAATGGTCAATCACTGTTACATGATTTGTAGAGTTACGCACGCTTAGCAGAGAAGCGGGAATATAATATACACCAATGTGTAAACAAAACACTGTATGCAACATTTGTTAGTAATTTGTTTAAAAACAGTACAATTACATATATAAAGAAACTTGTGTGCAAGAAACAGAACAAAAATAACATAAAACTATGTAGCGAAGACTAACAAGAGAAATAAAATAATGGGATACAATATATTGAAAAACATTATCAACATTCAAAATTTCGAGATGAGCCATACTAATCCATCTTCGTCCCATACTGTGTTAATGGCGAAGAGATACACGAAGAGCAGGAAGATATATGCCAACGAATTCCATCTGTGCGACGAATTGACTAGGCTACATATTCTGGACATTGGGGCATAAAAACAAAAGTTGCTGTTAGGATGTTTGATAAATAGAAAATTTTGACTTTTGGCGACATGGTCGCGAACATGAAGAGAAATTGATTGAAACAGAGATGGGACATCACTTATCGTATTAAGTATTTTGAATATGCAAATAAGGTTTACCTCCGTTCTACGTTTCTTCAATGAAAACAGATTTGAAAACAGATTGTTCTATTTCAGTATTGGAATATTTAAAAAATAAAAAGTCAAAATTCTGAAAAATAATATTCTTATAAATAATCAAATACCTTTTAAATATAGCCCACTTTTTGATTAAAAAATTAACCAATCTTGTAACTTTCAACCTCTTGGCCCCTTCCCTTCTGAACTCCCCACCCAAACCCATTCACCAACATACCACTGAATATTAGAACCATTTTTTTTAGACACGGAAGTGATTGCATACTCTTAAACTCTGCATGTAGTTTATGTATTTGTTTATAAATACTATTTTTTTATTTTATTTGGGAAACCAACAGTTGTACATACAATTTATAGTAAACAAATAGATATACTGTATAAACTTAGAACCAATAAAATATTTCCACAAAGTATACAAAGTTAGTAAAGAGAATCGGGCTCTGGTCCCGTGGCTAGTGTTGCGGACTCACGGATCAGAGGTCCGAGGTTCGAACCCCACTCTACCCCAACTTGATTTCCATTTTCTAATAGTGAGTTATTTACAACTCGTTGAAAATGGTCACCAAAATTGAAATATTTGGGTAAATTATAAGAACACCAATATTTTTTTATTTTTTTAAATATATATATTACTTATTATATAAATACATATAAGTTTATACATGCAAAAATGTAATTTTCATGTACTCGCATATATTTTTCAATAATCAAAGAAAATAGATTATTTTTTTAAAGAACAGTAAGTTATTGTTAATTGGGCGGGATCACGACAAGGATGCTTGAAGAGAGGATAAGGAGGGGAAGAGAGATGTACATATTTATTTTTATAATATCTACTAAGTTACATAATGCATTTTTAGTGTAAATTTTAAATCTGATCAAGTGATGTTACTATATATAGTAAAACTACGGCGATGGTAAAAGCGAAAGTGTATTTTAGTATTTACATGTTGGTGTAGTGAGTATCCTGACGATGAAACCGGTGCATCTGGAAACCGGTAGACATAAAAAGCCGCTAAGTGGTTATATACTGATATTTACCAAAATTAGTAAAGTGAAAGGTGAGTTTTTGGCGCCTCAAAACCAAAACCAACCAGCTACGGGAAGGTAACCCCAATAGAAAAATCCAGCAGAGAAGGCAACGGGAAACCACTCTGGTTATCTTTTCCCAGGAATAACTACGGCGTGTAAATCAATAAGCAGTCCTCCTGGGTGCGTAATGTAAAATTAGCTCAGGACAGATACATATGCTTTCGCTGTAGTGATCGCCAACGCCAGGGGGACCCGGCAAGGCACTTGAAGAAGTAAAGTAAAAAGTCACACATTAACCTAACATTTCACTTCAGTACTAACGGTAATTTAACTCGGGACCCAGTTATGTATTTAAGGTGCTTTAAGTGGGTTCTCTGGTTTGAAGGTTAGATTTTTGTGAGAACCAATAAAAAAGAAAAAATAAAAAAGTTTTAAGTGTTTTAAGAGTATACATAGAAATTTTTGGCTAAAAATATTCATTGAAACCAAAGAAAAAATGGACGTTCACTCCCTCCACAAAATCAGCTAATTGGCTTATTTGAAACATAAAAAATTGCCGAGGTTTTAATTTGTAAGCTTATATCCACAGAATGGACTATTATGAAAAGAAAAAAATGAAAATTGGATTTTTGACAGATTTCGGAAAAAAAATTTTTTGAATTTCATGTATTTTTTGGAAACCTTTTGTTAAAAAAATAAAAAAATATTTTAAATTTTGGGATGATAACGGATCATTTCGTGCGTCTATATATGTTGAGTCGACCCTATAAATTTGAAGTGAATCAGCCATCTCAAGATATCATGGAGGAAAGTTTAAAAAACATAGTGTTGAGGAAAACACGTTTCAAGTTTCAAGTACAGTTACAACTCATACCAGTGCTCCGAATAGCTGCCTCTTCTAAACTGCTATATCTTTATATTGGCTTTGAATTTTAAAAATTTACTTGACCAACACATTCTCGATATATTAAGGAAACAATGCAAAAAAAAAATCTTTTTGAACCCATCAAACACCCATCCGGTTTAATATTCTCAATATCTTCGTTTAATTTTATACCTATTTATTATGGATTATTATTATACAGGGCATTCTATTTCTGCGATGCATATTTAAAATTTTATTTGATGTTATTGGAGACTCATAAATAGACGCGCAGCAAAAACTGCAATCGGATTTTAATCAAGTTTTAAGATGGTCACATGATTATAGCCTAACAATAAATATAAAAAAAACGAAAGCGTTACACATTACGTCCCCATATAATAGACCAAAAGAAGATTTGTTAATATATGCACACACTCACGAATGCTTGCATATCAATCTACAAGACTGCAAATGCACAAAAATAGATCACGTATCAAAATATAAGTATTTAGGTATTTATTATAGATTCCACTTTTAATTGGGAAGAACAGATAAAAGCAGTTTGCAATAAGCTAAGAGTTTGCATACTTAACATGTACCATTTAAAATCATACATACCATACCCAGTGCTGAGACTAGTTTACTTGGAGCTAGTTGACCCAATTATTCAATATGGATTAAGAATATGGGGACTAAGTTTTTAATCTTATACGGATAGTGTCTTGAACTTACAGGTACAAATTTTAAAAATCATCGTACCTGTAAAAATAAAGAATGAGGCAAAATACAACAATAAAATATTATCCCCCTCGGGAGAAATCCAGATTTGTGTATGTACAAAAATACACATACCAAAAAAATAATGTTGTGTAATAAAATATTAGTTGATTTTGTTAACGTTTTGCCAATTAACAAACAGTGTCAGTATTAGATAATGACAGATCATTTCCTCGATTGCAATTTTAAATCCAAAATAAATCGCCAGATCATGACCCGACAAGTATCGGCACAGCAGCTGATGGTACCACGACAGAAAAACTACTATGGTGACAGAACAATGGGTAGTGTAGTACCAAAACTATACAATTTAATACCAGCTAAAAATCGTGAAGAAAAAAACCTAATTTCATTAAAAAAAATATTCAAAAAGTTATTAAACAGCAAGTGAAACTTAAGTGTATAAATATATTTTATTCTTTAATTATTATTAAACTATGTACTTACATATAAATTTTTTTAAAAATGTAATGTAACCCGCAGACAAGCTTCGGCTTTGCGGGAACAAAAATACTATTATGTATGTTACTTATTTGTTAAAATGAATAAAACTTGAAAAAAAAAAAAAATGACTTCTGTATGAGTACTTTTTCCCATTTGATAAATTTTTCATACCTGGTCTCGTTATCCTGCCAACGTTAAACCTGTGCGTGTAGTTGACCTTGAAGAACTCCTCGACGATATTCCTCTCCGTCTTGCCGGCGCCGCTGATGGGGGAGAAAAGGTACTCCGGGTCGATCTCGTACCGGATCTGCTGGTACCCGGTGATGCACAGCAGAGTCAGCAGTACGGGCACTATGAGGAAGTAGCCGGGGTGCTTGCCGACCGTCAGCCCGAGCTTGTAGAAGGAGCGGTTCAGCTTGTTATCCACGAATGTTATACCGCACGTCATCTGGAAAAAAATCGTTCTTTAAATTACCATTGATCAGTTTCTTTGAAACTATATCCCGCAACTGTTATGACACGGTCACCCCATAAAAAAGTATGCCATGATTTATTTGAAAAGTACCTATTTTTACAAAATTTTTACAACGTTTTTGCTATATATATAAAAATGCGAATTTTGTGTCTATTTTAAGTTTGAAACAATGCCAAAGTAAAAGTTTAAGTTTACGAGTAAAATAATCTGGCTACCTATTTTGAATCTTCTCGCAGGGGTAGAGTGGTTAATTCTGGATTTTTATTTATTTATTTATTTATTTATTTATTTATTTATTTATTTATTTATTTATTTATTTATTTATTTATTTATTTATTTATTTATTTATTTATTTATTTATTTATTTATTAACGGACATTGTCCATGTATACAATTTATAAGGTTTAAATATTACAATAAAAGAGTAGTTTAAAACATTTAAAGAAAAAAATTTATTTTATGCATGCGACTACACTTTGCTTCATATATGGCCAAACTGATGATTAAACCGTCAAAAGACGTAAACTAAACAGTTTTTCGTTTGACATTTCACAGTTCAACACTATAAAACTGTTTTAAAATCGGAAAAAACGAATACGATTTGGTCAATTCAACCTAATAAAGTCTTTTAGGTAATGTGTAAGGTCACAATAATGTTTTTAATAAAAACTATCATATAGGACTTCACGTGTTCGTATTTTTTGACATTTAATCATCAGGGAGGCAATATATGAAGCAAAGTGTAATCGCATGCAAAAAATAAAAATTCACAAAAATCTTTCTTCTCTGCCCCTAGAGAAGATTCAGAATAGCACCCCAAGACCCTAATTTTATTATATCTACTACTTGTTTGACAGAGATTTCAACGACGACGTATTTGATTTACTATCTATTAAGACAATATGAACAGTAATATATAAAGTAAGTGTAAGGTAGGACCGGATGCAGGGCCCATCTGCAGCAAGATCTAAAAATCTTATAGGTCTTGCTGCTGACGGCGTGCCTTAAATGGAATTCAGTTCTCATAAAATAGACCCCTGGAGGTTGCGACCCACAGGTTAAAAAACACTGGTTTAAGGGCAAGCTCTCGTCATTCCTGCATTAGGAATAACACAAAAGTGTGTTCTTAAGGCTCTATTGGGGGTCCCTATCAGGACACCCACAGCGAAGGTGTTTGAACAAGGACGCGTTTTGGATGTCAGGCGACTATAGAATGCTCTCTCAACAAATTAACTAAACTGCAAGAGTGATGTTTAGGAAAAAAACTTAAAACTCATCTGTTCCTTTAGATCATTTGAATAAATCCGTAGCATGTGATGACAAAATATATTGTTTTACTTAAATTTTAAGGCAAATTTAATACAATATTCAATAAATCAACTGCTTTGCGCCTTTGATATATTAAGTAAATGGCTGTTTATAAGTTATTCATAATAATTATTCAAAAAACTCATTGCACATCTGATCGATCGTAAAAACGGAAATTTAATCAGATTTTTAAAATATGTCAAAAAATACTACAGAAAGGTGTAGTTTTTTCGTAAGTACCTTTTTTCAATAAAATAATAAAATAAAAACGGAATTCGTCTATTGTATAACTAAGAAAATAGTTTATTTGTTTATTTGATATGCGCATTTTCGAGAAACGATCATAGACCTTCGGTCATATTATTTGACCTCTTATCATATTCCGAGACCTTTGCTATACACCGATTTATGTTTATCTTTACAAATATGCTACGGAATAATGATAATAAATCAAATTATACTTTTATTTAAGTTAATTAGAATTAATAACGGAAAACAAACCGTTCTTCCGTCTCTCGGCGGATAAAAAATACAGTACTGTGAGTAAAATAAAACCCAAACCCTAGATAAGTGTTTTCGACTCGATGGATTGGATTATGGATAACTTATATAGCGCCATTTTCGTAATAAAATACCTCAAGGGCGCTTTACATGGTGATTCTATTGTTAAGTTAATTTAATTGAAGCTTTTAAATTTGTAATTTAATTAAAATAATTTATTTTGTTGTCACGTGCTACGGATTTATTCAAATGATTTAGAGAACAAGTGGGTTTTAAGTTTTTTCCGAAACATCACTTCACTTTTACAGCCTCGCACCTCTGCCGGGAGAGCATTCTATGCCATAGGGCCTGCGACCGCAAATGAGCGTTCACCAAATTTAGTGCGCTGTTTGCGTAGAGGTATAATAACTTTTCCTCTCGCCGTAGACGTAGCTGATCTAAACGTGAGACGCCTGTCAGCTAGTTCCTCTGGAATGCATAGTTCCCTTAGATATTCCGGAGCCGAGTTGTGCAGTGACTTATACATAAGCCAACAGAGTTTGTATTCGACCCTCTGTGGAAAACGTAGCCAGTGTAGTTCCCGAAGTAGTGGAGTGATATGACTGAACTTAGAGATTACGAAAATAAGTCTCGATGGCTACTCTCATGTAAAAATCCTGGGAAATTAAATCGAGTAGAGATAAGACTGTTTCACTGTATAGAAGGTGAAGCGTTTGCTTACCATTTTTAAGGTCCCGATTCGATTTTTGGCAGAGTGGACGTAATCATCATGACACATAACCCTTTCCGCACCCAGTGACACATAGGGCATTTCATTGGCAAACCATATGCAGCGTATTTTAATAATCTTATATGAAAACACGGTGATCAGTCTTACTCTTGTGCCAGTCCGGAAACAATGAAATATTGCATTTTAAACTACATTTTAAATCAATATTTTATGTCCACCCTACCAGAAATCGAACCCAGAACCTTAAAAATGTTAGGCGAACGCATCAACCACTTTACAACGAAACGTACTTATATATACTCAATATCCTTATTCAGGATTTTACCTGAGAGCACCCATTGAGTCGAAAATACTCATCCAGGGTTTTGGTTCTATTCCACACACAGAACTGTATTCTATATTTGCTCGTACTTACACAGAAGTAAAACATTGGTTTTTAAAGTGGTTTACCCTGCTATTATTTATTCCTTGTTACAAAAATTATAAAGATACGATGCAGTTGTAATGCCCATGCAGTTTCGCCTGCACCACTGGATTCAGATATGGAATGAATGGTGTTGATAAAATATTACAGATAATTTGTCAGGAACGAAGAGATTCGAAAGAAAACGCAACAGCTTTTGATTTTATCAAACTTTGTTTACAAAGTGACTGCGAGTATTGTTAGATAAGATCAACCCTGCTTGCCCCTTCTACCAGCCTCTGCGCAGCAGGCGCCCCGGAAGACCATCGACCACTATTCACCGACTGTATTCAGTGAAACTTCGAAATGTTGAAATGGCATGGGAGGAAGCGAAGACTAGTGGTGGCCATATACTCCTCATTGGAAGTGTAAATGGTCAAAGAAAAAGTAGTCTTAATATACTGTTATGTTCAAATATGATTCTGAGTTTGTAATTTAAAAGAACTGCGCTCAAGCTGCTGGTATTTTTCTTTTTCTTGAGGTTGGTAAGACTGTCATTATCATTAGCGCGATCTGTCATGTATTTTTTATTTGTGGCATCTGCGTAAACAAGACGTTCTTTGGTGTACTCTGCGAAAATTGGTAAATTTTCTTCAAAAATATCAACGCAAATTTGTCGCCGAAGAGACGCTTTTTTACAAAGAATACCGCTTATTTGGCGTATCAATATGGATGCTGAGACGTGGTTGCATGAATATGACGTGGAAACAAGTCGACAATCCTCGGAGTGGCGCTTGCCGAAACCCAAATAACTACACCAAAGTCGTTAAAAAATCGAAGATATTGTTTATTTTCTTGGATTATTATGGTGTCGTGCACTAAGAGTTCTTTCCAACGGGCCAGACAGTCAATGAGGAATACTATTAAGGTGTATTGAAGCGTTTGAGGGAGAATATTATATACAGATTTATTGAATGATAACCCTTAGTTTTTGCATAACGGTAATGCGTCGCCTCACACATTTCTCCTCGTATGCAATGAATATTACCTCTATGCTTGTAGGCGATTATTTTGCCAAAAACAACGTAAAAGTCGTTCCTTATGTACTGTATCCACCTGATTTGGTTCCGTGTGGCTTTTTCCTATTCCCTAAACTCAAATTTCCATATTGCAAAAGGATTTTGACTCGATTGTGACGTTAAAAGAAAATTCACGAAATCGGCATTCGAGAAGTGCTACGAAGATTGGGAAAAATGTTGGCAGAGGTGTGTTGCTTCTAAAGGTGATTAATTTGAAAAGGAAAAAATAAATATTTATAAATAATTTATCTACAGTTGTTTTTTTTTCATAAATTCCGGTTATATTTAAAAATAAGGTATTATTTTTGTGTTTCCATCCATGCCACCAAAAATAAAAAGTAACATAACAATGTTTGATTATGTCCAAATGCTTGCAGACTGGCTGGATTTCTTCCCTAGGGAGTTGTTCATATTTAAATTTATTTCAACAGAGAGAGAAAACATTTTTGAGAAGGGAATATGGAAGTCTAGGTATTTACAGGGCTTATGACCTGTCATTGGCTGGTTTAAGTGGCCACTTTACACACTGTGTAACATTCACCATTCTGCCCATGTTTGAACGTCCACATTTCCTCAACTTTTCCATCTGTTGACTTTTGTGATGTAAAAGAGCTGAAACCTTTATCACGTAGGTGCGATTCATCCAGCTGAACCAAATCACCTACTAGGCAACGCCTGAAAACAATTTTCCAATTTTTATACTTCTTCGTTTACCAGGTAGTAATTCAACAATGTTTGATTATGTCTAAATGCTTGCAGACTGGCTGGATTTCCTCCCTAGGGAGTTTTTCATATTTAAATTTATTTCAACAGAGAGGGAAAACATTTTCGAGAAGGGGCTATGAAAGTCTAGGCATTTACAGGGCTTATGACCTGTCATTGGCTAGTTTAAGTGGCCACAGATGAAAGACTTGAGGAAATGTGGATACTCAAACATGCGCAGAATGATGAATGTTACACAGTGTGTAAAGTGGCCACTTAAACCAGCCAATGACAGGTCATAAGCTCTGTAAATGCCTAGACTTCCATATTCCCTTCTCAAAAATGTTTTCCCTCTCTGTTGAAATAAATTTAAAAAGTAACATGTTCATAAAATATTCTGAGAGCAACGATATTAACGCCCCAGTGTCCACTCAAACCAGTCCAGAAAAAGAGGCCACTTAAACCAATCGATGACAGGTCATAAGACCTGTTGATGCATAGACTTACAGATCGCCTTCTAAAAAATGTTTACTCTTTCTGTTGAAATTAATTTAGGAAATATACGTGTGCTAAATAGGGCAGCACAACTTGTTATTTTCTAATTCTTTATTCGATCGAATGCCATGTTTATATATTTCTATCAGCTATTTGCCTCTCACTTGTCTTACATCCTTTCACTAATGTATGTCACGTTGGATAATATTTTCTTCGAAATCATTAACATTTAATCTTAAAGAATAATCATCTTGGTCAGTTGTGTAACGAAATTTCTGCAAAGATCGTTATATTATGATGAGTGAGAAATATCGTTAAGTAAACTTACGGTTCCATCGTTATTTCTGCGCAGTATGAGATTCCTATGGTTTTATTCAATTGACTCTTAAACCAGGTGTTACCGACTATTTGAATGAAAAGCGAATGAAAACTTCGTTAATTTTAAAGCCTTCTAGGCTCTACAATACAACGAAATATCATTATATATCTACTTTTATGTAAGAAATAAGCTGTGAAACATTTTGACTTAAGCTTTTCAAACAGATATCTCAATAGTAATGAAGAACTAGAGTTACTTAAGAATATGTCTTAAGAGGAAATGCGGCGGCACAAAAATTTTATGAAAAGGTATTTGGACATTGTTTTTCTGTCACTCTCTAAATGCCTCCCCAAAACCGTACAAAAAATCAACAGAATCGAGGTTTCGTTGTCCTGTTTTACGCACCTCAAAACTGAACCGATTTTGTTATTTTTAAATAAAAAAATATGTGTCGGTACGGTTTTTGGATGGTCCTAGTTCCCATAATAAACTATTTATTCAAAAAACTAAACAATAAAGACACTCCAATGATAAATATCTATAGTGTGTAAAAAAATCACACCTCTAGTGTCATAATCCAGGGAGAAAATACGGGAATTATTTTAAGTGGTGTGTCTAGTTATTTAATGTTATAATCATTTTGAATTCATCAATCAAATGTGATGATTTTTCAAATGGATGAAAGTATGAGACTAAATGCGAGATCATCGTAAATGGAGTTATATAATAACTATGTTTACTAGGGATGAAAAAAGTCTGAAAAAGATATTGAAAGGAGGGTGAGTGCCGGGGACAAGATAAACAGTGCACTTAAATAAACCGTGGGAAAAAAGGGGTTTGTCGCAGTTCACGATGGAGTCCTGGTGCCGACCCTTATGTATGGGAGCAAAGTATGGAATTGGAGTGAAGCAACAAAGGGAATGTCCAAATTAAGTAATTAAAATAAATTAAGAGGTCTAATGATACTAAAAAAATCTACATTCCATTTAGAATAAAAATGCCACAAAAAAAGATAGATACATAGTAAGAAAAGAAAGAAAAAACCTATTTACACATGCTTATTTAAGTTACAAAATGATTTTGTATCTAAAACGGTATTTATTTATTTATTTTATTTTATTTGGGAAATCAACAGTTCTACATACATATTTTTAGTAAACAAATTGATATAGTGCATAAACTCAGAACTAATAACGGATTTCCACATAGTATACAAAGTTAGTAAAGAAAATATATTACATATCAAATAAATACATACAATTTATACATATAAAAATGTTATTTTCATGTACTCAATAATCAAAGATTTTTTAAATATTTATTTTAAGAACATTAAGTTACTGAAAATTGGGCGGGATAAGGACAAAAATGCTTGAAGAGAGGATAAGGAGGGGAAGGGAGATGTACATATTTATTATTATAATGTCTACTAAGTTACATAATACATTTTTAGTGTAAATTTTAAATCTGACAGAGTGATGTTTGTGTAATCTATATTTTTTAATTTTGTATTGTACATTGAAAAAGTCCTACGAAAAAAAGCATTTTTAACATACGATGTTTTACTTATTGGTACATGAAACAGGTGGTACCGTCTACAAATCCTGGCTGGCACATGTATCGTTATTAAACCAAGCAGCTCTGAACCATTCCTGTCATAATTTTGTAAAGCAGTAGTTGGTCCGCACACACTCTGTGGTATTGTAGAGAAATGATGAGGTGAAATGAACAGGTTGTCAATCCCTGGTTAATGCTTGGTGCATTCACGAGAGTAAAAAATCTGACCGCACTTGTGATGTAAGATTAAACAAGATGTTCTATTTTTAAAGTCGAACACTTTCGTTATAAACTGTTTATAAGCCAAGTTTTCATATCCGCATTTTATTTACTTAAATTGTACGATATTTTGCAATACGGCTTATAGCAACGGAGTGCAGATACAAAAATTACTTATGGATACGCAATTATACTAACTTAGATAAGTATTTAGATAGATTAAATGTAGGTCAAGTTGTATCTAAGATATTTAATTATAATTACAGAAGTCTTTATAAATATTTACAATAACAATTAATAGTTTTAATTAATCGTTCGTTTTCTATTAGGTGTCCAAAAAAACTTTTTGAAACACTGTAAAATTAAACATTTGTCAGTGTGTAATAAGTTTATTTTCCTTTAATTACGTTCATGTTATTATCATATCAAAAATTTTAATCGGTTAACTATATTATGAAAGTCCCTCTCCTCCTCTCCTCCACTATATTTCCTCATCCCTTAACCTTCATTTCTACTGGCGGCCTTCGCGGTGTAGTGGTCAAGACGCCGGACTCACACACGAAAGGTTCCGGGTTCGATTCCTGGTGAGAATACAAACATTAATAATATAATTTTTCTTAAGCCTGGGTGTTCTGTGATGTAATTCACCACTGTAATTGGACCTCCTGGCCTGTTTTGGTGCAAAAAATTTATAAATAAATACTGTTTAATAAAAATTTTTTTTTTCTTTACCGCGTCACATATTCTCTCATTATATTTGTGAAAAACTTTAACTGGATTTATGTACTATTCTTAATATCTTATATTTTCATGATGCAAAATAAATTTAAAAGACTACTCATATATTTTTTTTATAAACTGTTAATTTATTTAATGACACGGCGACTTTTTAATTCATCTATTGGGTATTAGTAACATTAGTTGTGTTAATTTTTTCCAAATTTAAAAATGAGCTCCAAAAGTAAAACTAAATGGTATAGATCAGGTACGACATTCGAAAGAAAATTTTATGTTCTACAAGAAATTGTTTTTGCTTTTGCGAATAATACATATTACTTTATTTATTACAACAAATTACTTTATTTGAAGAAAATGGAATGTCAAGTAGACGAAAGTGAGCATTTTCGACTGCTCGTTCTCTTTGCGTTAAATCGAGAGAATAAAGCTACCAAAGCCGTTGACTAATTTTATTTTGTTGTGTCATCTTGTTCTCTTTATTTTAAAAAAAACGCTATTGAATTATCGTCGTTTTCATTCATTTTTGTCCATCTGACAATTTTTAACAAAATTGAGTCAAGTGCACAAAAGTGCTGAGAAAGTCTCTAAAAAAATGTATTTTTTAAATTGTTCAAGGGGTTTTTAAACGAATTTTGTCCCAAATTGTGGTCATTATTTATACGCATTTCGTAAAAAAACTTTAAAGCTCTTTATACTACACAGTAGACACTATTGATAAAATAACTTCCGTTTTACAAATTTATAAAGAAAAATAAAAAAAGAAATTGTGATGAATAAGTCACTCCGATACCAAAATAATAATTAAATCGCTAAATTCCACACAAATCATGGTCAAAATAGCTTTGTCGTCAAAGGTGTAAAAAATTACAATAATCTCCTCAATGAACAAAAAACTTTTAAAACTAATATATCAATAAATAAATTCAAAGTAAATTTAAAGAAATTTTTTGAACAATTGTAAAAACTGCTTTCAATTTTAGTAAGTATGAATGTATTGTTATTTTCTGTTTTTTATTTTGTACCATGTAATTATTTTATTTCTTATTTACTCGTATATTGAAAATTATATAAATTTTAATACAACAATGTTTGATTATGTCCAAATGCTTGCAGACTGGCTGGATTTCCTCCCTAGGGAGTTGTTCATATTTAAATAGTGTAATAAGTCATAAGTGTAAAATGTAATAAGTCAACAGATGGAAGAGTTGAGGAAATGTGGATGTTCAAACATAGGCAGAATGGTGAATGTTACACAGTGTGTAAAGTGGCCACTTAAACCAGCCAATGACAGGTCATAAGCCCTGTAAATGCCTAGACTTCCATATTCCCTTCTCAAAAATTTTTCCCTCTCTGTTGAAATAAATTTTAATTTTAATAAATAAATAACTATAACAGTGTAAGTCACTCTCCAAGCACAAGAGTTAGTCTTATTTTTTGGAGGGTTACTGTTATAACATTTACTAGATGTATAAAAGTAGATTTGTATAGATTTAAAAAACCATGCACCATTTATGAAATATATTTATTAATAATAATATCTGCAGATTTGTATTTCAGTCTGTTTGACAAAAACGAACTGAAGCTACGTTATGTTAACACCTAATAGTTTGTTAGACCATATTATATCATTGCTGCAGCGACATCGTCAGGCTGCCGTGGTTTTCGAGGTTTAAATTATATAAAAGCTGGGAAATTTATGTATCTGTAGCTTAAAAAACTAAGGGTCTTACTTATAAACCTGATATAAATTTAGGCCTAGGTATAGGGGTAGAATAAAAATGGAAATACCATCCTTATTGGACCACTGTTCGTATACGTATTCCACCACTATGTCTAAGCGTAAGCTTGTACCAATTTTATGAGTAAGGCTCAGTGTCAATTAATAAGGCGATCTGTTATTTTTAATTTTTAAATACACGTATATGAAGATAAAAATAACTTTCTCAAACTAGTTTAATTAAACAAATTAATAGTACATATATTTTTCTGTATGCTTACAACTTTTGCTGCTCCAAAATTTGACGTTTTGTGTGGCGGTACCCTTGATGGGATGGCTAAGATGTTTGTTATGCATGAAGGGTTCCGGGTTCGAACCCAGTGAGATCGCAAAAATTAAATGCGGTTTTTCTCCAACTAGGGTGGTTTTTTTTGTGATTTAACAATGTAATAAGTCCTTCGTGCCAGTTGCGTTGCCAAATAAAATACAAATGCAAATGGATATGTACGTGAGAATACAATTACAGATACAGATAAAGATACAGATACAAACATAGATACAGATACAATCACAGATATAAATGAATATGATATTCAATATATTAAAATGAAATAACTTTGGTTTTTTTATGTACTTATTATTTTTTAGTTGGTTATAAAATAAATAAATAAAAATATTCATTTACACATTGCTGGTTGCAGCGGCTGTCCATAACCGGATCGTGAGTCGCTTGTCATATTTACAGCATACTGGGCAGCGCAAAAGGAAAACTCGATTTCATTTTCAGGTCACTTGAGTCTACTTAGATAAAGATAACTGACCACTAGAGGCGACACTTGTTTATTGACAGGCTCAGATAATTAAATCGTAAACATAAACGACGGATCGGTGCACATTGGAGACGTCAGACATTGAAGGTTTTATGCAACCACGATTTGCTGTCCGACTCATGTTGTAATAATTAGCGCGAATCCCGGGTTTGATTTGACAGTTCATTTTTATAGCTAGCTAGCACTCTTGCCTCCTCCCATGTCAATCCCGCATCCCTTAGTTCCACCGAATAAACCCGAAATATTGTCATCGACGGCCTTTCAGGACGGCGAGAGCTCGCATGTGAGAAGTAGAGGCAATTTGGGTAAAGGGTCTACTGAGGCATCCGTAGCACGTATCCAAGCCAGGTCCACCACCTCACCCTCAAAACACTCGTCAGGAGGCTTCCGTTTGCGTTTTCAGATTCAACGTTGGTCAAGAAATCGAACCACTACTCACTGAATCAGTGCCAGGATTCGAACCTATATAGAAGTACTGGAATTATACAAGAGTTGGAAAATTGGCATTTCATTTGATAGCAAACATGGTACTCAAAATTGTTCCAGCAATTTCAAGGCAGGTTGCGAGCTCTTTGTGCAACCCACCATCCTCCGTCATGTGAGCTGCTAAGTATTTAAAGCTGTCAACTTTCTTGATCCTCTGCCCATTGTTATAGAGGCTAATCAGGACAAGACAGGATTTGTTGCATTTAATCTGGATCTTTTTTAACGAGCGGAGTTTTTCAGCAAGTGTCAACAGTTTCCTTAATCTCACTGATAGGCTTTTTAAGAACAATCGCTTAGTCTGCATAAACGAAAATATACATTTTAATAAATATGTGATCCCATATGGGCTGAATGCTATCAAAATGCGATCTCTGCGTGGTAAAATTTGGTAAGGTGTCGAGATCCTTAGATTATATAAAGTTGAGGCAAGAATTATCAACAAAATAAAATAAGAGTGGCGCGTTGGTTTGGACATGTAAATCGAATGGACAGTAAATGGATTTAAGTTACAAATTTGGATAGATACAGAAAACGAGAAAGACTGAAAAAGGCTGAGAAAGACATGGCATAACCAAATTCAACAAATACTTAAAGATGGACATGTTTTAAGCCGGAATCACCGTTCTGCGTGTATGAGAAGATGTATTAATGTAGAAAAAGCGACCTACGTGGTGCAATGGCTAAGATATTTGATCCATGCACGAAAGGCTCCGAGGTAAATTCCCGGTGTGATCACAAAAGCTAAGCGTGGCTTTTCTCAAGCCTAGGTGTTCTGTACTGTAAGTTGACTCTATAATTTGGCCTCCTGGCCTGTTGTGGTGCAAAAAAAGAAAGGAGTTATGTATGCAAAGATAGATCGATGTGGCGTTCTATCAGTTCTGTTTACCCCTACGGTAAAACGGTGAGATAGTTTTTTTGTTTGTAAAATCATTTTAATGGAGTTTTATTACAAAAAAACAGCAAGTTGAGAAGAAGCAATTTATTTTAAAGATTAATTTATTAAAAATTTATTTAATATCTGAAAATGTACAATTGTATAAAAGTAAAGTATCTTGGCATTTTTCCTTGGTCTCATATGTTCTGTTTTAAGTTCAGTTATGTTAAATGAATGATACAATTTGGCACATGCAATTTTCTAAAATAATTTTCACCAAGCAACTGTAATATTACACCAAGGTTATTTAGTTTGCTAGGTACACAAGAACGCAAATAAATTGTACTTTGATTAGTGCGGGTCTTTAACCTATGCTTTGATAATAATCTTGCCTATTTCAGCGTGAAATAAGCTGATTTGAAGATAATTTCAGCCAATTAGACTCGCTGAAAACAAACAGATAATACCATCAAGCAACTGAAATAAACACTTTCAATAATTATTTAAACTTAATAATAAACTTGTAAAACGTGACGTCAATGGAAAGTATTGAATTAATTTTACATATGTATAATACGTTTATTTTTATTTATCATCATCTCCTATCCGCACTTGATGGTGCATAGGGCACTGTACTGCTAAAATAAATGCAGCATATCTCGATTATTTGTTACAAGAACAATGTTACAGAGCGGATGAAGAATATTATTCTCTGTTGTGATGAACAAGTTCCGGGGGGCGAAGCACCCATATGAACTTCTTCATCCACCGACCAGTAGAGCCAAATAAAACATGAGACCATAATGTTTTAAACAAAGTTAAATGGTCTGGAACAAATAAACACAAATCGTGGCGTATTAGGGGCGTGGCCAGTGGAATAGCCGTTTTTGCAGGAATGCAAAATTACAAATATAAAAATTTGTTTTATGCTACTAATAAATAACGTATTTCATACACATTTATTACTTTAAAAATGTAAAAAAAAGTGATGTTTCCCTACTATGAATACCTACAAATTGTATGTATCTCTGTTAAATAAAATTTCTAATAATATAAATTTCTTTCTCGAACTCTTTCTTTAAAAAAATCTAAATCAGTTCAGTTTTTGGTTGTGAAAAATGGAAAAACGAGACCACGATCTTATCGATTTAATTTAAGAATAATAAATCCAACGTGCAGTTTAATTTTTTGCACTGTATTCGGGGAGGTATCTGCGAGAGTAGAAAACTATATTTAAATACTGATTCACCAAATCGCTCTCTGACGTATATCCTCTTAATGGAAAATTATTTTCCAGACACATCAGTAAAGGTCGATTGCTTACCTATAATCCAACCACAACAATAGTGAATAATCTTAAAAACATTCATTTGTAAATTGACGCAATCGTGAACTTTGTTTTACGCTAATAAGGATAAAGATAGGCTCTTAAATTTAATTTTTTTAGTGCATACTGGTTGTTGTGGTTATTACTTCTAAGAACTAAATAATATTATAACTTTTCCAGCGGCAACTATGTATTATAATGTGTTACTAAGGTTTATTTTATAAAACGTTTAAGATTTTAATTATCTTGAAGGTAATCGAGTGCGAATAGCTTTATGAGCAAATGCAATAAATATATAACATTATGTGGTTTCGTTAGGTGGAAACAGTAAACTGGGTCAGTTGACTAAAGAGCGAATTAAACTCAATCAAATAAAAACACTATTAACCTTTTCAGATCTGAATCAATTTCTGTGGATCCAAAAAACATTTTAACATTTTAAATACAAAAAACATTGAATGCATTCAAAATGTTGACCAAACAAAAACAAGTACTAATGCAAGAAATTAAATTAATTTAAAAAAATTATACCTTATAAATTATTACACATTTGCTTTTATTGAGCACTGGGTCTGAAACGAATAATTGAACGTTGTTATGCAGAAAGCAGCCGGTCCACGCTTTTGAAAAAATGGGATATTGATGTTATCGGGTGCAGTAAGGTCGATTATATGTTCTACTTAAAACAGCTAGACCGTTTTATACAAAAGACTGTAATAATCACCTTCTGAAAACAGTATCGATCACGAAAACGGCATTTCTCAATTTGCAAAAAACACCTACAGCGATTAAAAAATGTTAAGGTACTTTAAAAATCATTAAAACTGGTCAAAAAAATAAATTTAATTCTTGTTAGAAATAAACAAAAAACTAATTTATTTATTGTTTATCATTTGTTAAAGTCAAAAACATTTCAACTGTTGTGTAGATTTAATTATTCACTTTTTTCACAAAGGTGCTATTATCTCAGATTCACTTTTCTGTGACTGGCTGCTTTCTGCATAACTACGTTCAATTCATTTTAACCTTAAATATGCAGTGTGAAAAAACTCCCTCGAATCATTGTGCGATATTCTAATGTTACCTTAGGTTATCCTCGGTCTAATCTTAACTAGGTTATCTTAGGTCGGCCTCGTGGTGTAGTAGTCAGCGCGTTTGGCTACAATACAAGAAGTCTCGGGTTCGATTCCCGACATGGTTAACTTGAAATGTTGGTTTAAATTAGTGTTTTTACATTTAAATATTTCATAGGCTCTGGACTGGCACTTGAAGCGTAAGACTTATCATCTAACATTCATGTAACAAAAAAATTATCACCGCGATTGATGTACCAATTCAGTGTCCTATGCATCATTAGCTGCGTAAAGAGAATGATGATGATGATGATCCTTGGGTAACCTGAGGTTAGGAAATGATCGCCTGATAATCTGTCTCTTTCATCTTATTTAAATTATATGTGTGTTTTGCTTAGTGATCTAATTAGATTACATCTCTTTCTCTCAAGTGAATGTTTTATATTTATATTTGTCTCAGGGTACCTGGCATTTGTCAGTTAGCAACAAATTTTACAAAAAATATGAATACAATTAAATTTTTTTCTTCTCGTGTGTTTAAGGTTTACTTGAAGATTACAAAAATTCGCGATAATGTTCATAGGATTTGCCAAGATATTGATTAATTAAGTCAAACTGTACGGCTAATTTTCATGAAAATGTACGAAGAAAATAATAAAAACATTTTAATAAATTTGAACTACTTTGAACGACGTCACTGGTTCGTATAAATCAACCTATGATAAGAGAGTCATGGAAGATTTCCGGTTTGCTTGCCTTTAATGGACCAATGGGACCAACTTGGGACCAGTCTTGCCCATGGGACTAATTGTGGTAGACACGTAAATATTGTGTATATTTGAATGAAAACCTGGTTTGAAAGTGTTAAATTTTTTTTTTCATGTACTTTAATATAATATAATAAATATACAAAACAAAAAAATGTAATAAAAAAGTAAAATTGTGTAAATATAACAAAAGTAAGCACCTAAACACACTTCCAGGATCTGGACTTTTTTGGTGTAAGTATAAGTGAAGTAAGTGTTTTGTATCCAGTTTTTGGTGCCATGTTTATAAAAAGTTCGTGTTCAAAATCGCATGACCGATATGGCATGATTGAAAAATAAAGTTAAATTTACTGCAAAATATAAAACAGAGATATCTCAGAGTACTGTTTATTGTATGACCTAGTTTTACTCAAAGAAGATTCTGTAAATTTACAATTAAAACAAAAAATATAATACGTTCGAAAATAGAACGCCAAATAACGTATTCGTGAAGTTGATAGTTCTTTGACAGAGATCCATCAGTAAATAGGTTTTTTTAAATAAAATAAAATGAAAGAATTAAGTCAAACGGAACGAGTCAAAGAGGTAAGTGGTTTAGAAGTAATTTGTTTCAAACTTTGGAGAATCATTGCGTTTTATTTAAATAATTATGAGACAAATTTTATTTTTTTGGCAATTGACTGCTTTTTTAAAAGAAACTACGTCAAGAATAACATGTGCTTCTATTTTTCCACATTCGCATGTGGACTGTATCAGACGCCTCCGGGAGACCTTATCGCTTGCCATAACTCACGCTTCATCCCACGTCAATCCCGCGTCCCTTAGTTCTGCCGAATGATGCCGAAATATCGTCGTCAAAAGCCTTCCTGGACGGGCGGAGCCCGCAGGTCTGAAGAAAGGGTAACTTGGGTTGAGGCTTTCCTGACGCTTCCGCAGCACGCATACAAGTCAGGTCCTTTGTCGCACCTTCAAAATGTTCGAAACAAGAGGCGGCTGCTTCCGTTCTCGGACTTCAATGTTTATAATGAAATCGAACCATATTATACCTAATATTTTCCTCAAATGTTTCCTTTCAAAACTTAGAAGTTTGGTGTTTTGAATTATCGTAACGTGTCAAATTCACACCAATATAAGAGAACTGGCATTTTATGTACAAGAGTTGAATAATCTGGCATTTAAATGGTATTTTATTTTATTTTTATTTTATTAACATAAACGGCAAATCTGCCCTTTACAAACATTAATAATACTAACATTTTTGGCTTAAATTTTTTTTTATTTAAAACGTAAATTTCCTTATACCCAAGATTTATTTAAAAAAATTAAACCTAAAAATTATACAAGATTTACATAAAAAAAATAATCTAAAAATTATACAGCATATTTAGTAGAAAATTTAAATAATAAAACATTCTACAGTAATACAACAAGAAAATCATAAGTACTGTTTCATACAGCTGGGCAAAGTGAACGAAAAAACTGTTTATATTATGAAATGCATGAATAAATAAATATAATTACCATTCACCATCTTCGAAACAGTTCAAAAGGTTTGTTCTATAGGAACAATACTCTACACTAAATATATCAGATACGTGGGAATAACTATTGCCGAGTTCATGAAGTCTATTTAATACGGCATTACAAGTATACACTGCCCGTGAATTGTTGCTACAAAACGGTGGCACCTATCTAGTCATTCTTCCAGGCACCCTGAAGAATGCAATGAATTGAACGCAACTATGAATTTACAGCTATCAGATAAGAAATAGAGAGGGTTTCCCTGGGTTAGATTGATTGTGTTTGGTCAGGTCACTTTTCAGGATTTGTACACTGATAACAGAAGGAATGTTGTGGACTGTATATAAATGGTTTACTCACTTTTAACTTCTTCCGTTTGTTTCTTTTATGAAGCACTTCATTTTACTATTGTACATATACTGGTATCGAGTAGTTGTCGATGAGATGTATGTTTTATGCTTTTTATTGGACACCAGTTTTACTTTGTCAGAAGTATGCAGATGCAGGTATTTGATCAAAATTTATCAAAGTAAGACTATTTACAATGTGACTCGCTTGCATGGCAGTAGGACAACAACAATTCAAATTAGGATGGATGTGGGTAGAATCGGCATGTTTACAGCCTTATATGAGTTGCAAGTATACAAAATGTGAATTTAGTACTTAACAGATTGTTACTCAAAATAACTTAATAAATTAATCGGGTTGTAATTCTATGGTAGCGTTGTGGACTCACGGATCAATGATTTGAGTTTCACACCCTACTATACTAGAACCGGCTTCCTATTTTTTTAACACATGTTATTTACGACATTAAAAAAATTGGCTCCGAAATTTCATTATTTGTGTAAATAATAAGAACTCCAATGTTTCTTGTTACAAAATAATATATTTTTAAAACATTTATAAAGTCTTGCAAGTGTTGAAAAGTTTAATGAGTTGCAAGAATTTGCAAGAAATCTAGAAACGTCTCCTTTTTTATGAAATAAAAGTAGATTCAAATATGAACACACGTAACAATATTTTGTAACAATGTGATACGTACACTTAAGGTGCTAGTCGAGAAACTATGAAATATTCTAATGTAAAAAACACCCTTTAAACTAAATATTTCATGTCAACATATTACAAATCGAAGCTTAGACGTCTTGTACGGCAGGCAAACGCGATTATAATACCACGAGGCGGACAAATATAATTATTACTAAACTGTTGATATTTTTCAATTAAAAAAAATCTAAGAAAAATAAATATTGGCATTCTTATAATTTACCCACCTATCAGGGGCGAATCGCTTATATAAGCGATTATGCGCAGCTTACTTTTATATTTGACTATCCATAACAATGTTTTACAGTATCTTCACATACAGAAAAACAAACGAACGAATAATTATTATTTCTGATAAATTATTGCCACCGTTTGTATTTTTCTCCAAATATTAAAAAAAACGCGTCCAGCGCCAGCAGGGAGCCATGAAGCTAACCGATTATTCCAGCTTATTTCTTCATACAAATAAGTATACTATGATTTGATCATTTTGAACCCCGTGGTGGTTTTTTAGTCGCGGAGTAAGCTTGCAGATTACACAAATTATTTTAAGATTCTCGATTCGGAAAACAGTATTTCGAACATTATTTCTTAAGGGCTATTTATCTTTGAGATGATACAGTTGACACATTATGACCAACATTAATTTCATACAGTCATATTGCGAGACAAGTGGCGCTCGACGCGGCTGTTTTTGGCATTATCCATTTCTAGAATAAATCAGCCAGTTGAAATTTCAATCGTAATAGAAATACCTAATACATACTGAATTCATTGTGCTATTTTTTTGTTTATTTCTTATATTAGTTATGTATTAAAGTAATATCGCAAAAAAATATATCGCGAAGTTAATAAAATCGTCGTTTGAGTTGATTTCATAGATGAGAGATGTTGTTGTATCACACAAAACCACAGGAAAAAAGGCAATTTATGTATAACTGTTATTATGTACCATGTAGATAAAAAATTATGATATTTTTTATTGCATATATTTCAATTTTGGTGGCCATTTTCAACGAGATAAATAACTCACTTTTAGAAAATGGAATGGATCCCTGTAGGGTTCGAACCTCGGACCTTTGGTCCGTGAGTCCGGAATATTAGCCCCGGGGCCAGAACCCGATTTAAATTATATTTTTTTCCTAAATTTGTCACGGTAAATCCGATTCGTGATCGCGGGACTTTAAATACTAAAATTTCCAAGTGAAATGCGAATTTTAGTACTTCACAAAAACGTTTCCAACCAAACACTTTTTTACGATTGCTGACATGTAATTTGTAAAATAAGTTTTTATTGAGCTAAACGTGCTGTACTAGCGCACCAGTGCTGGTTTGTGCTCTAAATAACCAAACTTCAATTAGAAAATTAGACAATAAACTCGAGAAAGAGAAAAGTGTGAAATATTTTTTATTTTGTTATTGTAAAAAGAAAGCGGTTGATATTATGGGCTCAATTCATGCAAAATTAATTTTAAAAAAGATCACTCTGAAGCAAAATAACAGTATTTTTTTTATTTAAAGTGCAGTATTTATAAAAATGTTGTTAAAGGTAAGGAAGCGTTAGAACTTAAAACCTTAAATTCCACGTTAAAAATAATATTACTGTTTTTGTTATGTAATGTACATATTTATTCAAATAGTTGTATCTATGTAATTCCTTAATTGAAAAATATTTTAAATAATAACAATATCTTTTTAAGAACTTCAGCCCCTTGTGCCCTTTGTGCCCATTGGGCACATTATATTTTTTTTATTTTTTTTATTTTATTTATAAATCATATAAAACCAAGTGTTTTACAAGCATAATACGTTGAATTACATTCCCAGGAGTTACAACAACTCAATTCGGGACATAAGTAATATTAACATTTAGAAAATAACCCATATTGAGATTAACAAAGAAACAAGGCAAGTTTAGCACGTTTGTAACTAAATATAGCACAACATATACGCCTTACACCTTTTCTTACACAAGCAGAATAAATACATATAAAAAAAACGCTTTTAAGAATAAAAAAAAAAAGTGAATCTACTAAGGGAGATAAGGTCATTAACATCACATGCCATGCAGATGATGCTGCCATAGTGACGATGAGAACATATATATCTCAGTTAGTAAACATCTGGATGCCTAAAAAATGTCGTTTAGTACAATGAACACAATAAATGCTTTCTTTAGCGCGGTAAAAATTGGAGCATTTAATTGTACTGCAATGTTTCCTGAAAATGTACGAAAAAAATAATAAAAATATTTAAATAAAAACGACTTAATATGAATCAACCAACGATAAAAGAGTTGTGGGAGATTTCCGGTTTGCTTGCCGTCAATGTAACAATGGGAAAACAGATCTAGAATAAGCGAAATATAACCTATGACGCCACGCGCGGAGTTATTTCAGAAACAAGTCTTTAAAAAATCATAGCGCCGATAATACGATAAACTCGTATAAAATTTGTAAAAAAAAAGATTTTCTTAGTCTTTTAACAAAAAAAAAACCGCTGAACTTTCTTATCGTACTAATTCAGACTAGCTGATGGCACAAACTATGTACCTATGTGGATGTTTTTTTAACGAAAACCCCGACGCCAATCCGACGACTTTCGTCAACGCATTAAACATATGTATTTAGTCCTTTATGGTAAGATTTTTTCGAGTTTCTTTGATTATAGTTTTTTGGAGTCTAAAACATTCAACTTCCCTGGTATGACAGCATTGAATTTCGTTGTGCTGAATATTGCTGATTGCATTATTACATGTATTCTGGTAACAATTTACTTTTTAATTAAAATAATAATACGAAAATAAAATTGAAGTACAAACTCAGTGCCCAGTGCATCACTGGGTGCGGATAAGGAAACAATGATGGTAATATAGCCATCTAATAGAAAAATACTAATTTAATTACATTTCATCAGAAAAATCATTTCTTAATCAAAACTCTTGGATTTAACTTTCGTTTTTTTTTATGAAACTTGCTCGGTAAATATGGAATCAAACGATAATTTAAATAATCACCTTTAAGATCGATGGCGAATGAAACTTAAACACGTTAGGAGGGAAATCTAATGATCTATTAAAGAACTCGTAACGTTTCCATCGACATAGAAAGTGTATAATGAAAATCGTTTCATAGGCCTACATACATAATATATAATATGTAAGTGGCTTGCTTAGTAAATTCACAGTAATTACTCAAATTTACTTTTGAGAATTAATACCGTAAAATGTTTTTACGTTTTACATGTGACAGTTTTTGACGTTTTAACTACTAGAAATAAGTTTAATTTTTATTTATGTATTCCTTGGAAAAGGTGAGAGAACAATTATTGTTAAAAATGTGACCTTAATGGGGTATCCTGTGCTGAGGGCACTTTACGTGTCATTTTTTATGAAATGATATAATTAATGAAAGCAAGAAAAATTAACAACAATTTGAAACCCATAAAAAAAATATGTTTAAAAATTAAATTAATACAACAATGTTTTGAGTATGTCCGAATGCTTGCAGACTGGCTGGATTTCTTCCCCAGGGATTTAATTATAACTAAGTTTGTAGCAACAGAGAGGGATTTATTTTTTGTAACTCAGTAAATTTAAGCCCGGTAAATGCCTAAACTTCCATATTCCTTTCTCAAAAATGTTTTCCCTCTCTGTTGCAACAAATTTAAATAAAATTAATAAACTAAACGTTTAGAAACTGTATTTCCTATTAGATGGTGAAATCAAAATTGCTAAGGTCAAATGACATAATACGATAATAATTCATTTTAATATAAACGATTAATCGGCGTTTCTGATAAATAAGAATTAGTTAAATGAACAACGCATAGAGTTACTTGATAATAAAGAAAATAGCAACAAAATATACCATTTAAGTATATATAAGCAAAAAAGATACGGACTAGAAACCATGTCTGTAACACAGAAAACGAGCCAGAAACTAAAATGCAAGCAGCAATCCTTGGAAAGACAGATGCTCGGTGTATGTCTAAGAGACAGAATAAGAAATGAAGAATTAAGGCGACGAACCAGAGTCATGGATATCATGGATCGTGCAGCAAAATGAAAATGGCATTAGGCAGGACACTTGACGAGGCAAAATGACGGTAGGTGGACACCCAGAATAAAAAAAGTGGAGACCACGGAAAAACAAAAGAAGTGTTGGAAGGCCATAGAAAAGATAGGTCGATGACAATTTTTCGATAGCCGGTAAAACGTGGATGATGAAAGCGGGTGATATGAAGGAATGGAGACGTTTTGAAGACGCCTTCATCCAGCAGTGGAGAGAATAAGGCTGAAGAAGAAGAAAAAATAGACAAAGCAAATGTTTGAAAAATAGTTATTTTTAATTCAATACGTAAAAAGTTAACAATCTGACTTTAACCTTTATTCTAAGGAATTGTTATACAGTTTTTCTTATACATATTATTAAGGTTATTTGAAACCACGAAATGCTAATTATTTCAGTTTTAAATAACTTAAAATGTTAAATGTATGGTATGTTAAAATAAAATTTACGATACTGGTTATGCGAAGACGCGACATAAAATTTAAGGAGCTTAAAAAATATCAATCCGTGTGCCGTGTGGATTTTTACGGTCCTATGAAATAGGCCTATCTCGACTGCTGCGAGAGTTCCTACGGATATCAAATACATAGGTTTGGCCGAACGACTTGATTGGTTTTACTTTTTTATTCGTATTATTATTTACTACATATTATGTGTGATCGTATACAGATTTATGGCCCTACGGCTGTCAGAGAGTCATTTGGCTACATTTTCGTCCGACTGCTATTGTAAAGACTGCCATGACGGTCGAATAATGAGCACTGGGCACCACGGATATTACTATGCGGCAATTCAACCGAACGAAGATGTCTGCGATCGTCAATTCGAACGTCTGCATTTGGTGTTAACGTTTATTTTCAGGTTTCGCCTTCGTGTCGCCAAGCCGGTAAAAACATTTTACTTTTAGCATGTCTAAATGTTTTTATTCTTTTTTGTCTTTTAAAAGACAAGTATTGGATATTGATTTACAGGTAGTCCAAATAATAGATACATTTATATTACAAAAGAGTTGGAGAACATAACATGAAGGAATTCCTTTTTATAAATGTTCTCCGTCTACTTTGTAATAAAGGATAAGGGAAGATTCCTCATAAAATTGAGCAAAATTTTTTATTCTAATTTATAATCATACATTTTTAATAGAACATGTCGTAAATGTTGGTTGATTTATCAAAAGTATGAAACGGAATAGAGTGGATTATTTTTTTATTTTAAAAAACAACTAATTCATTAATTTGTCCATAATAATATAATTATTATATTAAATGTAATTTGTTGGTGAAATGTTTTGACTATATTATACGACAGCAGACAACTCAAAAGAAGTCTTAAAGTAAAATACGGAGAGTTCGACAGCATGGAAATATCACACACTACGAATACCAATAAATATATGTCAAACAGATTAAGAAAAATTGTTTGCATTTTCAAAATCAATATGGATATTGTAGAGAAATGTTTTCATACATAACTTTTAAAATAAAATTGTTAAAAAAATATGTCTACAAAAACGCAACATGTTTGGCCTTGACAGTTGTGACGGAAAGATTCGTGACAATGTTCTATTTAAACCTTGACGGTCTCAAAAAAGTTCAAAATTTAACCGAATCGTGACGTATTAGGGGCATGGTCAACGGAATGGTCCGTTTTTGCGGGAATTTTAAATCATACATTTTAATGGTACTAACAAGTACAAAAAAAAACTTTTTTAACCGACGGTAATTCATAGAACCTCATTAATTTAAAATGGTAAAAAAAAACTTATATTTCCTTATTGTGAAAATGGGGTAGGGTAATTTATTAAATAATAAATAATTTTAAATACTTTATCAATTAAAAACATTAGGAAACTTCGCTAAATCTTAGCATTTTGACAGTTCACTTCCATAAGACAAAACTTGACACATGGTGTTACGCGAACAGATTTGCATGTGTTCTAAAAAAAAAAAAAACTTCCCAGCAAATTGTCACCTTGAACTTCTTTATATTAATGCTTCATGTTCTTTTTAGGCTAATGCCTGGACTCTTTCTTGTAACCATTAACACAAAACTGTAACGGGGTGTGAATTCTGGGTTAGTCAGAGAAAATATATTTTTTATACAGGATATGAAAGAACATTTTGATTTTTGTGAAACGAACGCATGCGATACTATTCACTTGACATTTTCATTCGCGTTCGTCTTCGGCTCGAAAACTCGTATGGTAGGTACCCGGTTGAGTATCCCCATACCAGTTAGCCAATCAATCTGTTACTAACACTGTTACTAATATATAATTCCACTTGACAAATCTCGTAGTACAAATGGCCGATTTGTCAATTAGCTTTTTATGATGTCCGCGCTATGCTCCGCCATCTTGTACCGAGAAGGAGTAGAAAGCGACGTGGCTTTAACCTTGCGTTGCCACAATTTGCACTAAATGCTTTCACCTTTTTTGAGAGACAGCGTAAATTTTTGCGAATTATCAACATTGCTTATTTTTAGGCTGTAAAATGTTAATAAAATAAACCTCTGAATGTTTTTCAATAGTAAAATAAGAAAACAAATATAATATGTTAATTTATAGGCATAAAGTTATTTTTTGTAATGAAAAAATCAACGGCCAACTGTGAAACTAGCGTTGCGGTTTCGATTCCCGCCAGTATCCAGAAAAAAAAATCAGGAATGTTTTCTCTTAATTTTTCTGGGTGTTGTGTTGTATTTTTCACAATTTCCTTCCTCTTCCTCAACTTTGTACAAGCCTTTAAAATAGAGGCTTAGCGGAATATTCCATAAAAAGGTATAAATTACTGAGAACCATTTTCCTTTTTTGTTACATTTTTTACCAACGAAAGAATTTGTATTTACGAAAAACATTTATAAAAAAAAATTACATCCTTTTATCTCTATGATTCTTAGGTCCAAAAATGTTGATTTGGTCAAACTGAACAGTAAAATAATCTTTCTCAACTGGAAAATGGGTTGTAATTAGTTTGATCCCAAATTTGATTTGTGGTCGTAATATTGAAAACACTTGATGTAAAAGAAACACATGCAGATTTTAAATAATCTAAATGTAATGATGGCGATTAATGATGTTGATCAGTATTTGCAATGATGAGTGTGAGTGTTACAGAGTGTAAAGAAATCACTCAAACCAGTCGATGACAAGTCACAAGCCCCGTTAGTGCCTATATTTATATGTCTGGGTCTCAAAAATATTTCCCCGCTCTGTTGCCAATGATTTTCAATGACATGATATTTAAATATTTATTTATGTTTCGCTGAACCGAATTTGTTCTTGTGTTACGAAGCGAGTGCCGCGTCGATTCAATCAAAAAGGCCAATACAAAACATAAGGTCAGTTGAAAAATTAGAAGTTAGCTATTCTTCCGCTTAAGCTTAAAGGCAGTTATTTGCAAAAGTCGTATTTTGAGTTATGATGCTTTTTAGTATTTATTAACTTTCGAAAATAAAAACGAAAATTAATATAAAACCTGTAATTAATCATAAGTAAAAACACAAGATGTCAATTGTTTTTTAAATATTTAACCTGTGTGTTCTTATCAACACTGTTTTTTTGCTTACGGATCTCTAGATATTGTGGTATTGCTTAAAATACTTAAAAACTAAAAAAAACATTTTATCGTTATTGGTAATAAATTATTTTTTAACTGCTCCTTGCCATTATATCTTACAGAATATTTTAATTTTTCTTTCTTACGTTACACAAAAATATTTTAACTGTCTATTATTTATTAAAGGAGCAAAAATTCTTGAACATTTTTTTGTATACCCACGAACATGCCATGCTTTTGTGGGATTTTTTTTTACTATTTTTGCTATTAATATGTATTTTATTGCTAAGTAATTATGCTTATTTTTTTTAATACTCTGTTTAATCACTTATGTTTATTGTAAAAAAAAAAAAAAAAATAGTTCGGAATTTCTTGCAGAAAATTATCTCATATTTAACTCATTCTGTGATTTTTGTCTGCCATTTTGTTTATGACGGTAGTATACAAATCAGAATAATTAAACAGACATTTTCAACTTGTCGGTATTGGCAATCACCATCCGATTTGCACGAATGGACAACATTAATTACAAGGTCTTAAGTTTTTAATTTATTATTCGTTAATTATTATCGAACGCCGATTAACTCCTGCATAATACGTGGGTGTTATGACAGTAATTTTAATGCGAGGGATTCTTTTGGCCAATTATTTTAATCGATCTAAGGTATTGCGGATTTGAAAGGAAACGATTAAATAAAGAAAATAGGGTAAAACTAGATGGCTATTATTTTATACTCAAGATAAGACAAAATAAACCAAAATGACAAACTTTATTTTTTATATTTTAAGAAAAGAAAAAATATTATAATTGATTTTAATCAGTATTGTCAATTTCATGCGTTTTTGGGCTTGTATATACATATATTGATTACAATAACGCGCAGCATTTGTAAATTGTATAATTATCGATTATTGTTTTATCGGCTTTATTATGATTTGTTGTCTACTAAATCTCGTTACTGTTGTTTGAAAAAATGATCAACAATATTTCGAGTTTATTCAAATGTTTGTAGACAGGGACTAGCTTTCAACCTCTAGAAGTTATCGAGATTAACATAGATGCATAAAATTTTTAAGAAGGGAATAAAAAAGTCTTGGAATTTTAAACATTATCTACAAACATTTTAACAAAATTAAAATATTGTTGATTAAACCAAAGGGTTCAAGAAAAAGCATGACAATTCAATTATATTTTTAGGTTTAGCCAAGTAGGTGAATTATTTCAGTCAGATGAATCGCACCCGCATTAATAATTGATTCAGATTCACGAAAATCAACTTATGGATGAATTAAATAAAAATTGATGTTCAGGCATAAGCAGTTGTGTACACGGTGTGTATTATAAAGTATGCATATTTCATAACATTTTTGGGATTTAGGAAGGATATTGGTTGTTCGACTTTTTGAAGCAGTTTTTCTGCTCGTCACCAATTAAAATGCACATTAAAATTAAACAAATCCTACACGTTGAAAGATTTACTATTATTGAATGCCTCATCTTTTTTCAGCACATTCATACAGCACGCTGCATTCACAGCTCCTCTAGACTATGTCATTTAAGGTTATAATTTAAAATTTAGTTATTCTTGGGTATGCGATGTACCTTCCTTTCGAGTTTTCAAATATAAACGTTACAAAATTGATAACCGCTGTTTCCAAAATTAAAATCCAAATAAAGTTTTCAAATAAGACATCGCGTGTTTGTAAAAGTGAAACTATTATTAGGTATTGACTAGCAGATACCTCAATAACACAATCACACGCATAAGACCCAGGTAACAATGAAGACGTTATATCTGTCATTATTTTTATGCTCTACTAAATATTAAATTATTCATTTTTATATAACAAGACAGAAATGTACGATACATTTTCCTGTCTCATATGTATAGTAAAATAAAACGTATCGCTTAAAATGACGGGAGTTCCAAAAAATTTAAGCAAGTAGATGCTCGAATTTTAAGGGTTTTTGCTGGTTTGCGGATTTTGGCGTTTGCAATTCCGTTACTTCAAATACATTTTCACCGAACCACAATACAAATTAATGCAATTACCTACCTTGTGATGGGATTCATCCAACTTTAATGTTCGAACTTCTATCGCGGCAGGCTTTATCATATGTCCTGTTGTCAACTAGGCACTTGCCGGATTTTGGCTATTGATGCATACGATAATGCGATACAGTGAAGGAATGACTTGTTGATTACTAAAATAACTTGTTAGCGATCACGCTGAGATTATTAAGATCACATCTACATTCGATGAAAGTCCAGATGTTATTGGACCGAAGAGAAAAATATTGCGCCCACAGTAGCATAATCGTAACATTGACACTAGGGTTCAGTAGGGAGCAATAAGTTTAACGCCGCAACCTAGTGAATGTGCAATACACAATACATATAGTAAATGTGGCGCAACCAAGTAGAACAATAAGTTTTAATGATATTAATTAAGGTATCGGTGGCTCTGTAGTGTAATGGCTAAGATGCTTCCAGGTTCGATCCCTGGAAAGATTACTAAAATCTAAAGTGATTCTTCTACAGCCTGGATGTTTCGTGGTATTATTCGATATAATAGAAAATTAAAAAAATAATTATTCGTGTATCCAGAACCCTGGACGAGTGTTTTTGGCTCTATGGTTACTGAGTAAAGATATTGAAATAGGAAATCATGTCGAAATTAGTTTGCCTTGTGGTCTAATAGTTGTCACGTTTGCCTTTCATGCCCGGGGTCCCGAGTTCGATAAGAAATATTTTAAGGTCCTTGGTTTAGCGTCTTAGGCGTGAGAACGATTATTCGATTCCCATCAATTTGAGTACTAATTTAGTGACTTTTGCATCGTTCGGCGCACGTGAATGATTTTTTCTAATTGATGGAATGATTTGCCAGAATTTATGTTTTACAATAATACGAATATTAGAACACAGCATTGGATGCAAATTGCAATGTTTTTTTTATTATTTATGATTTTTAGTAATGACGATGACACAATTGCAATAGATTTTTAATTTTAATTTTAATTCACTGATATTTTAATCATTTTTATATCAAAATAACCAAAAATGTGCATATTTTCGAAAAATATCGATAAATATTACTGGTCTGTTCATTAAGCACTTTTTAGCAAATATTTTCTGTTTGTCTTGTCAGGAATCGAATTCGGAATGTTATGCATGGTAAATAAATGCGCTAACCACTACCTAAATTACGCTGCTAACCTGTTAATTTATAGGTACACTAAAAGAATCAACATCGAAGCATCGTAAACATGGTCTAAAGTTACATAATTAAGTGAAGACAGGCATGTTATATCCATATTTGCCAAGTTCACATAACTGTATCTTAAAGAATATTAAAAATGATTTATTCTTAAGTTCTTTACGCTCTCTTCACTAATGAATCGATAATAAGTCATTTTAAAATTCATTCTCTATGAGAGTTTTCCTCAGTTTAATGATAATCTTAAAACTTTTAGTAAACCACAGAATATTATATTTCACCTGTCTTTAAATTAGTTTTTTTGTCATAGACTTATTAATATTTGTAAAACCCGTTCGTTTTATTAATTTTATTTTAGCAGTCACCTCACATCGATATATTTTTGTTGTTTTTATTTAATTGAAGAGTCGTTTATATTTCATATTTTGGAGATTAAGAGGAAACGCAATCTGTCTTTTCTTAATGTAAACGTATTGCCGTATTTCCCCCTGGATTACAGCACTATGGCAGTGAGTTTTTCTCACAGAATATTGATATTTACCGATGGCGCGTTTTTATCCTTTCTTATGTCCATCCAAAAACCCAAAAAAGCGCCCGGTTTTATTTGCCGTTTTCAGACATGCGATATACAAATATGATAAATCATTTTGTAAAGCGGAAAAAACTACTGACACAGAAAGTTTCATTCTGATAATATCTCTCAAAAAAATCGGTTCTGTTTCGGGGTGCAGAAAATGGGACAGCGAAATCTCGATTTTGACAATTTCTTTTACTTAGGCATAATCAGTCTGACATGTAGTTTTCGCAGAATATCAAGGAAGCATTTGCGAGAAAAACTAAATTAAAATACTATTTCATCAAATTTCACTGACTTTTTATCATAATCATCCTTCCCCTTTCCACACCCAGTGGTGCATAGAGCACGGCATTGGTCAACCAAATACACCATATTTCAATCATCTGTTACATAATGTCATGGTGATCAGACCCCCACTTCAGGTACCAGTCCAGGAACAAAGAAACATTGCAGTTTAAACAATCTTTGAAATCAGTATTTCCCTTCCAGAAATCCTTGCCAGAAATCTAACCTAGGACCTCAAGAATGGCAGGCGAACGCGCAAAATAAAGCGGACTTATCTCGTCGGACTTAGTAAAATCGAAATTTATAAACGCAAATGAGCATATTAATTTTATTTATTACATATGCCCGGAGTTCTTTTACATGACAGGTACAAAATTACAATTTAAACGATTCAGTACAAAAGTTAATATGTAGATCTAATAAATAAATATCTATGCAGAAAACATTATTATTCTTTTTTTTTAATTTAAAATATCTTCGTTGGTAAACCAACCTGCAATTAAACATGTTTAGAAAGAAAAAAAATGTGTACTTTTCATGGAGAAAATTTAATTTTACTTTTAAAGAAAAATCTAAGAAATATGTCAACTTTCCATTGATATGTGGGCCATGTGGCCTTATTCTGTAACTAATTCGTTTCGTAAATTCATTTGTATCGAATGGAAGAAACGAGAGCGAAATACGATTTTGATTACATTAGAGTGAAATGGACGTATGACGAACGAACGAACGAACGTACGAAACGAAATTGTGACAGAGTAGGGCCGCTGGTATGTGCTTGAATTACCACTGGGACCAACATGTCATTTAAAAAAATGTTGTTTTCAACTCAGAAACTCACAAATCTTGGCTTTTTGGCCAAACATTTCCGGGAAATTATGATAATCATTTTATCCGTATGGGATGGTTTTAAATTGTAGGTCAATCGGTCGAAACATACAGGTACAGAGATACAAGTAGTTATGGTACATCTTGTTGGACAGGGTTTGGTATAATAGTATATTGACTGCTAGTAAGCAGGACTATAGTACACGGTGCATCAAAACTCAGACACCTGTTTCATCTTTCAGAAATTCTTTTATTAATACATCATCATCATCACCACATTTACGGACACTGGCAATATAAAATACCAGGTCTACATATAGCAACGTAACAAGCCACCAACTGTTACGAAACGGAAACCAAATAAGTCTCTCAGTTCAATGTTGGTACCGGCGCGCAAAATTAGGAAATCATATGATTTTGCTATTTTAAACGATTTGATTTCTCGTAATCGCGCAAAAATAAAAAAATTAAAATACATAAATTAGATAAAAACAATAATTTATGAAGGTATTTCCATTAAAAAATATACTTCAAAAATTTATGTGACTAAAATATAATTACTTTTAAACCGCAGATTACGCCATTTCAAATTTAGACTTAACATAGGTATCTGGGATCTTAATAAAGACTAAGTATGGAAGTAAAATTTGTTGTAATAATTTGAAGATAACAAATTTAACATGAAAGTGGCCTCAGCAAAAATTTATTTTATTGTTTTTGAAAATAAATACAAGTATTTTAAATCACATACATTTTTGTGACATTTTCTTTTATTTCTATGTAAAATTATGCCTTCAGCTATACTTAAAAAAAATATATTTCATGAAATACTTTAGTTGAAACCTTTTTTTATATAATAATACTTTTTTTTATTAAATGTGGATAATTCTGGTTGTAATATTCAATTTATAACATCTTATTACCTTCATAACTGCCCTTATTGGTATTGGCAGGTATGAAGATCATAAAAACGTTTATAAGATGTTGTTATAAATTGAATATTAAAACCAGAACTAATCTCTTAAAAAAAAAAAATACGATTCTATAAAAAAGGGTTTAACTAAAATATTTCAATAAATATTTTTTTAAAAGTATTCACAAAGGCATAATTTAACGTAGAAGAAAAGAAAAATTTCACAAATATATATTAGATAAAAATGGTTGTATTTCTTTTCAAAATCAAAAAAATAGAATTTTGCTGCGGCCACTTTAATGTTAATTTTAGTTCCATACTCAGTATTTATTGAGATCCTAGATACTTAAGTTAAGTCTTAATTTGAAATGGCGTAATCTGTCGGTTTAAAAGTAATTAGATTTTAGTAACTTTTAAGTATATTTTTAGTATAAACACCTTAAAAATTATTGTTTTTTAACCACTAATTTTTGTTTTTTTTTTCCACTGACCGGTTTCAAAGCAAAACAAGCTGCTATCTCAAGGTATACAATACAAATGAATTCTTTACTATTTTATTTTATTAGTATGCTGCCAATGAAATAAGTAAATCAAGTCTTTTTGTCTTGACAGGATGGTAAGGTGAGATAGATACGTTCGAAACGTGTGAGATGAATATGTTTGTAAAATTGATTTTTTTTCATCTAGCTTTATGTTATCAAACAGTTATTGTTATAAAAAATTACATATCCGATAATGATCACAATAAGCGGATTTCACTGATATTTTTTTTCTAGTCGGAAGAAATTGTTAATCAGCAATAAATCCACTGGTGCTTTAAACAATATAAATAAAGTTCTTCTTCTTCTTTCTCACCCTGTTTCCGTCTATTCCTGGCAAAGGCCTTCTCAATTTGACTCCATGTCACCGTGTTCTGTGCAGGTTGCATCCAGGTCACACTGACATGCCGATCTAGGTCATCTCTCCACCTTAGTTGTGGTCGCCCTGCACTTCTTTTTGTTTTTCGTGGTCTCCAAGTCAACAGGCTTTTTGCCCATTTCTCGTCCGAGCTTCTAGCTACGTGACATGCCTATTGCTATTGTTGTGTCGCTATGCAGTGAATGATGTCAATAACTTTAAGTTAGCTTTTCAGAAACAATTGCGAGATTTAAGATTATGTAGATTGTAAAAGAAATTTAAATTTAAGTACAAATAACCTCAAAATGTTAAATGTGAACATGTTTTTGAAGAATCATGATTAAAAAAATAATCCTTTTTTTTTTGTCTATCTGCATTTACATTTATTTCGAAAACTTAATTTGGTTATTAATAAATAAACAATGAAGAACAAATGATAAAAAACAATATTGTTTTTTTTTTGTTGGGGTCCGCGTTAAGTGCCATCTTGTACCTGAAGGTGGAGCCTTTCACGGAAATATAACTATTAACATAACTGGAAAACATTCCATTATTTTCTCGGTTCTTTGGGACACGCCATTGATAAAATTATACATCTGTCGCGACTGCGTAGATTTCGAATGTAGGCCGTGTTTTTGTGGCAAAAGTTGAAAAAACTACTCCTGTTTTAAATGTATTTAAATAAAAAAGTAGGCCTTTTAACATCCTGTGAGTTTTATATTTGACATAATATTTGTCTGTTGTGATTTTAATTATACCTCAATTTTTTTTTTTCGAATTTGAAATTTTTTATTTATATTTCAATTTTTAATGTTGTTTATTGTTTTAGCATCGCTTAGTGAAAAGTCACATGACAAAAATGGTCCTGCCTAAACACGAGCAATAATTTATAGCTAGTCGGGACCTGAATGGTGAAATAAATACACTCGAAATTTCGCGTATAGAGTGAGGTTTAAGAACAAAAAATGAAGAATGCTAGATTGTCTTTATGTAAGATTTATATAATTTGTCTAATAATAGGATTAATTATAAACCGAAAAAATATGAGCTAAATTACCCACTTATAAACTAAGCAGAGTTAAGTAATATTTATATGAAATTGATAATGTATTATGATGAATTGAAAAAGTTACTTAAAATAAATAGAAGTTGTTTTTTATGGCAAAAACATTTTTCATTTTAAAAGCACATCATTTTAATTTTGAGGTTTTTACATGCAATAAAAAAATGAAGAAAAAAACAGGTTGCATCGAAAAATGAGACGTACCTATCAGTTATTCAAAATTATCGTCGGTTGACAGGAAAAACTCAGCAAGTACAAATTTATAAGTACATTCTACCATAAATCAATAATTAATATTTGGCCTTACTTATAAATCTGGTATAAAGTTATGCCTAGGCATAATAGTAGAATAAAGATGGGAATACCATCCTTATTATACTACTTTACCTAGGCGTAACTTTATACAAGATTTATAAGTAAGGCTTAATTCATGTGTTTTACCCACTATTTTCCCAAGCACAAGTAATAAGTATTTTTTTATTTTATTTTTTTATTTAAATCTTAAAGTAGGGCACACATATCATACATATTGTTATGTGTGTTCTAATAATAACATTGAAAATATATTTAATTTATAAATTGTTTATCACATATGTCTTGACCATTCTTTTAAATTTTGATATGTTTTTTTCTTCATAAATATTTTTTTCCATTTCGTAATACTTTTTAATTGCTTTAAATAAAATTGAATTTTGTGACTTTGCCTTTTTCCTAAATGGAAGTCTAATTTTGTTCTTTTCTCTAGTATTGTGATCGTGTTCATGCTGGTTCCGATCAATTTTTTCCCAAAATTCTGTTTTTTTATTAGAGTTTATATTTTTATGAACAAATATCATTGTATTGTAAAATATTCTTTGTTTATATGTTAATAATTTCATTCCATTTACCATCGACTTTACCCTCGTATATCTGTTTTTTTTCAAAATGATTCTAAAGGCTTTATTTTGTAATACAGTTAGTTTATCTATGTTTTCTTTGTTTGATAAAAATAAAATGCTACTACAGTAGTTAACGTGTGGTTCAATAATTGCTTTGTAAATAGTTTTGCAGGAGTCCCTATCAATAAATCTTCTGATCCTTCCCAAAATTTTACGAAGCACAAGTAATCAGAAAAGCCATTGCAAATCGTAGAGACCGGTGGTTGGCAAACCACGGTTCGCAAGCCGCATGCGGCTCTTTAGCCACTCGAATGCGGCTCACTTTGGTTCGATTTATATCGTCTACGGGTCCTAAAGAAGAACTTCTAGGACTATTGCCTTTTGGATTATTGAGGATATTGCAAACGCTTTCATTAAATGCACGGAGAAGCGTCATACATTAAACTCGATAAAATTGATTTATTTCAACGTATGGGGCTAAACCCGGTGACCAAAGTGGGAAAGATTTTGTTTCTATTTTTAAGGAAAACATCGATCTAGGGATACTTATTTATCATTGTGTCATTCATCAAGAAACTCTTGGCGAGAAGAAATTGTTTAATATTATGGATTTGGTGATCAAGACTGTCAACACAGTTACCGCTAAAGTTCTTTTTCATTACCAATTCAAAGCCTTTTTACTTGAAATACAAAGTAAATACAGAGACATTCGCTGCATAATAAGGTTCGTTGGCTTTTAAGAGGAAACAGTTTAAAATGAAAAGAAATTAGGCTCTGTTTGTTAGTTAGTTGTATATTGTAAATTAGTTGTACTGGCTCTTTTGACTAATAAGTTAGCCGACCACTGATATAGATATTGAATCTTGTAGAAATGCAATACAAAAATGAATTCAAATCGAAAATATACCATTGTCACATTTTTCCAAAGATACAGTGTTTTTAATAAAAAAAATTGAACGCTATTTTCGGGTTGACTTCGTAGGAAATTGAACCCGGAATCTCACGAATCACTACACTAATACGCGGAAATACAAAAAACAAGCAATACAGTGCAACAAATGTTAGTATCGGTTATTAAAAAAAGTGTTGATTGTTTGAATAATTAAGTAGCAGTACTGATTATCTAATTAACCCTTTTAGCCAGGGAGTTCATACAAAAAAAAAGACTTATTCACTCCTGAACCTATCTGAAAAAAAAAGTTTTTTTGTTTGACAGCATATTTGATGGACTGTTTGGTTTGAAAAGAATATCTCCATCCTAGAACAGGCTGAGCCATGTTAAAAGGATACTAACCTAACCAGAGGAAACTCTTTATTAATTTTCAAATCGACTATTATTCGACTTATTTAGATTCTCTGGTAATAAATATACATGCCTGACTTTGTAAGGAATGAAGTAATAAGAAAACAGACGCAGCAAACTTCAGTGACGACTGTCATCGAACGAAGGCGATAGAGTCGATTTGACCATGTACTGCGGATGCCTCCTGAGAGCCTTAACCAGGCTTGCCTCCTTTACAAGGCATCAGGTTCTCGACGTTCAGGACGTCCGCTGCAGACAGTTTGTTGGCATTTCATGTAAGAACTACGGGACGCGGACCTGACTTAGGAGGATGAACAGGTGCTGGCAGCTGACAGAGATGTCTGGAGGATCTTTGTGGACACCATATGCTCCAACTAGGGAGTGGACATTGAATGATGATGGTTGTGCAATAAATATATCATCAATAAAAAAAAATGGTCGTCCTCATAAATTATAGGATGAGACAAATTTCCAATAAGTATTTTAAAATAATAAGATATGTTTTTGAACTTTGTCGATTTAGTATCAGTTTATTAAATAATTTAAGTAAAAAATGTTTTTAATTTTTATAAATAAAATATTTCCTATACAGAAAACAAACTTTTTTAATATATTTTTACTGCGATCCATTATGGATTCATTTTATTACAAGCCTCGTATTATAGTCAATTTAAAAAAGCAATACATACGTTCACTATTAAACAGAAATTAACGTCAACAAACTTTTTGTTTATTCATAAAACGAAAATTAACAAACGGTTTATATAAGATTTGAATATTATGCAACTACCAGTTTCAAATTCGCATACTGTATAACTTATAACTTTACATTGACTTTTCTTAAATTATATTTGCTTAGGTATCTAGTTTATGTATCTTATACGCCATTTTCTCTGTTATACAGTAACTCCATTTTTTTATATTTTCCTCTGTTGTGTTTCTAAATACTGTATATACGCTATAATGTGGAAAATTTATATTGACTGTTTTTACAATTTCAATTTCTATGATTTTTTATTTTCTGAATGCCATATACGTAAAGACTGTTATATTTTGTCCCTAATAATTCAATTTTTGTACAAACATTGTTATATATGTACATAAGGTTCATATCGTTTACACGTATATAAAAGCACAAAAGGCGTTAAAATTTATATAAAAACAGTTAATATCCACAGGAATTTATTATTGTCTGAAAGGGTTAATATTGATTAAATATTTACGATTTCATTTTGCAAGTGAATTATACAAAACTCTATTAACTTGTTGTGCATCATAGAAGTTAGTACACTGCTTATACATTATTTATGAGAATATTAATTAATCTTCAGAGAATTCTCGTTTGCTGTTTTCATACACGGGATGACCCACATTGGTTACCTGCGGGAAACAGGTTTCGTTAAATCTATTAAATTATTATGATTAGAGATTGTTATTACTTAAAGGAGGTTATATAATATCTTGCAAAACTTTTAATTAATCGTTGTTTTTCCCACGTAGCGGTTACCGCGGAACCTTACTGTTACCACGGAACTGTATTAGATTAATGTAAATTGTATTTTTTTTAAATTTATTTATGCCCAATGGGCATTTTTAAGGACATATTTATGCATAGAAAATTATGATAAAGGAAAAAAGAAAGACACAATGGTATATAGTAGAGTTTGTGGAAGTGAGAGCGAGAGAGAGGTTTTTATAATTGAATTCGATTCAGTGATCGTTTGAAAGAAGACAACTTGTTATCAAAGAAATCAAGACTGATATGTTTGTTGGCAAACCTAAGAATTCTGGACATAGGAAAATCAGAAAATTGTTAGTTCTATTGTTATCGGTATGAAAGAGTAAGTTTTGTCTAAGGTTTTCTCTCTCTTCTTCTTGGGATATTTAATTTTATTGAGCTCAGTAGTTCAGGCGCATCGAAGAGTGAGTTGAGAATTTTAAATAAGACTAGAAGGTCGGATTTATTTCGACGGTCTTGAAGAGAAGATATATATAAGCTAGTTTCTAACTTATTATACGTATATTATATTTTTTTAAATTATATATTATTACGAAATCCAACAGCAAGACAATATACATAAAAATCTATATTATAAAAGCATAAAATATAGCTAGGAAGTTAAGATTATCTTAATTAGTCTTTATCGAATCAGATAACTCATTTTCTTTGATCGAATCTGCATTTTACGAAGTTTACAGGATAGCAAATTTATTTGTTTAACTTTTTGTTTGTAATGTTATTTGTACATTGGCGGGCTTATTGCCTAATAGAAATTTCTTCCAACCAACCAATAAAATTATAGTTTTATTTTTATAATTCAAGTTCCATAACATATTCACAAAGCGATGCTTTGAAAAATAATTTAGTTTTAACTTTTAGACTGCTTTTAACAGATTTAATCAAAAGAGCATGAATTATGTCATACCCAAAACCCGCTCAGAGACATCTCTCATTTACCGCACTGAGAGTGTTCAATATTTTGGAATAGCGTATTTAGCTCTCAAAAACAAAAAAGTAGTTAAGTACTAGATTTTCCTTAGTGGGAGGGATTTGAGTCGGAAACTCCTTGATGATTTTCCGAATGTTTAAGTTAACTGTTTACCATATTGTTGTGCCATATCCATGTTTTTTTAAAAAATTGTTTCTGATTCTATATTTGTGGTAATATACTGTCTGTGGCAACTAATTGCCAGTCCCATCTCAACACAGGACTTTTAGTCCCATGGAGTTGGGACTTATGTGTCAAATAATGTTCAATAAACTTATGTATGAAAATAAATAAATAAATAGTGAACAGGTAAGTTTTTCCGAAACATAACATCACTCTAAGAACTTCGCACCTCTGCAACCACAAGTTAGCGTTTACCTATATATATAAGATATAATTTAGATATTTTTTTTTAATTCAAGAAGTTATAGTGGCACAATGAGCACTTTGCATTGTTATTTCTGAAAACATTTAAAACTAGATGGAGCAAGTGAGTAAACCCTATGTTGTGCCTTTGTTTTTACGAATGAATGTTAGTTTACTGCTCGCGAGTGTGTGTAAAACTGATCTCTTGTAAAAAATAAGTTATATTAATTTGTGCACTTGTAAGTTGTTGTCACCTGGGTGCAATGTATGTAATCATTTGCATAAGAAGGTAAAATACTAAAAACTGTTGTTGAATAAATTCTTTTACCAGCATTTTCTGGAAACTGATGAGGACTTTACAGAAGTGTGTGATAAGCTTACCTGAAACAAAAGTTTTCTTGGTTAATTATTATCATTACAAGGAATACATTTTTTTAAACCAACATAGTATTACAAAATTAAACAGGTACAAAGTAACAGCAAATAACTAGATAAATTATGGGTTTTACATGAAAACAATATAAAATATAACATACAATTCGCAATGATGACAAAAATCAGGATAAAAATAGAACGGGTAAATAAGGTAAGAGGGAAAGATTAGAAATGGTAATAATAAGAAGTAAATGTTAAAAAAATAACCATATTTACTTACATAAGTACAATGCAACGTAATATTTTTTTACAAAGAACACCAATGTTACAAATCATGGAAAAGCGTTTATAAAGAAAAGTAGTTTTTTATTAGTTATTTACACGAAATAAAAACGCGTGCATGTAGTATCTAAAAATATAAGAAAATTAGGTACACACGTGTTTTGAGGTCAGATCTCGAAATTTAGAGAAAAAATTCACCATGGTATACTTTAAAAAAGTCCTAAAAACTTTAATGAATTTTTTCTTTGTGATTTTATTTATGGTCTGAAAATAGAGTAAATCCTTAATTTTTTCGACATGCATCCTTTCCACAAACGGAGGAAAGAAGATATATATTCTGATGTACAAAAATAATTTAATTTCATTATTTATTATAACTTAATTATAATCACGAATCCATTCTTGACAAAAAGAGGAAATGGATTCCAATATATTTAGTTTAAAAAAAAATGTACTTATGTTGGAAATCTGTAAATATGTCATGATAATAACATGTTCTGTGCATGTATATTTATATCTTGTTTTTATTAATATGTGTATGTATGCATCAGGTTGTGGTTCCGTGGCTAGTGTTAGAGACACGCGGATCAGAGGTCCGTGGTTCGAATGCCACTTTATTCCAACTTGATTTTTATTTTCTAATAGTAAGTTATTTACAATTCTTTGAAAATAGCCACCAAAATTGAAATATTTGGGTAAATTATAAGAACGCTAATTTTTATTAAAAAAAAAAAAAATACTCCCGTTATAATTTTTAAATATGGCGAAAATTCCATGAATAAATTATTATTAGGAATAAAATTTTGAGTAAATAATTTTTTCAGGATTGATGGAATTTTGCACTGACGTGACGTATAGTAAAGGGACGCGTCATTTAGATTTAGAAAATATTACGTTACCCTCAGCAACTTTTTCAAATATAGGTCAGAAAAATCATGATACACGTGTGAACATTCATGTGTGAAAGCGATATAAATTTATACATATTCCTTTATTTTACATTTCTATGTAAATCAATGCCACAGCCCTGACACTTTACTGATGTGAAAAATGTATTTAAAAATACAAATAATTATTTTATCATTCAATAAATTGTCGCATTTAGAAATGAAATTGCATATCTATTCTGTTTTTTCCAGTTACAGCTTAATTAAAGCATGTTCTCATCCCAATCGGCGGCATTTTTCTGCGTCACGTCTGATGATGACTAGAGTTAGGATGAACTGTAGAAATGTAAATATGAAGCATTAAGGTAAGGCAGGCAATGATCCACAAATCAATTTGCCATGTAACACGCGTTTATAATACCTATTAAATTATTCGTCATTGGGATTCGGGATCAATTTTGCGATTTTTACTGTGAGTAGGTACCACATTTTTGTCTCCGGCCCAACATAATAATACTTTATTCAAACGCATACAATAAAAAAATAACAAAAAAACATACTAAAAACCGAACTATTGTTGGGTGCGCATGTGCCTTTGATATTCTCAACGCGATCGCCAAGAAGTTATTTTTGCTATCAATAATTCATTTAATCTAGAAACCACCAACCAGTGCTGATCTTCTCTGACCAAAGGATATGGTCCTGCATGCCACGAGAGAAGTTCCAAACAATAAGGTGTCAGAACCCCAGTACAAGGTAGGTGATTGCATTAATTTGTATTAGGGTTCGATGGCAAACAAAATAAAGATAACCTACTTTCCGCGAACCAGTAAGTCGAGCGTCCACAGTTTCTGCCTAGTGGCGCGATCACACATGTCTACTGACTGTCTGTACAAGTAGTAAATTTGGACTAGCAAACAATAATCTATGACCTTAAACTAACGGTCATTAGTTTTCCATTAGTATTTATTTCAATACATCTTTAAAATTACATCTGAAAGCATAATGCGATTTCTAAAAGCAAAACGATTACAACCGCGTTTCTTAATCGCAGTTAAAAATCAGCGAAATTTTATCAGCTGCCTAGTTTATTAAGTATGTTTTAATCAATAATAGGTATCTCTAAAATAATTCACGTGTAGTATTTATACGTTAATTCATCTTTAAGAATATGTGTTATTATTTTTCTTACACTCCTCAAGACATTGTGTTGCATTGATTCTTCAATTAAGGAGTTTTTCATAACTTTCTTCAATATACTCCTTAAAAGTTTAATTCCATCACTACCCTCAAAGTGCTATTTACTGCCTTGGTTAGAAGTAATTTAGAATTCAATTCAACAATTTAGTCACCTTATTACAATGTTCATATTTTGAAGTTAGAAAGAGTACAACGTAAATTCCTTAGATTTATCAATTACAAACTTAATATACCCACTGAAAATATTGATTACAATAATTTATTATGTACACTAAATATGTCAACTCTTTGTAAAAGAAGAATTCAAAATGATTTATTAAATTTATATAAAATAGCAAATGGCGTATTGGACGTCCCGGAATTAACTAGTGTTATCAGCTTAAAAGTACCAGTTCGAAATACTCGGCAGCTAACGTTATTTTTTTAATCTCCTGGCAGTCACAATTATTATTACAAATCACCAATACCTAGACTACACCGGCTAGGTAACGAGTATGGTGATGTTGATATATTTCGTCTGTCTTTATATAAATATAGGTTAAGTATTCAAAAGGTTATAAATTAATTTTTATAAAATTTCTTAATATTGTTCTTTATTTACTATTTTTTTTTCTCATGTATCTCTATAATAATGTATGTATATGTATGTGTGTATGTTTTCATATGTAAATTTATTAAATATTTTTTTATGTACCCTATACCTATGTTGGTACATTTCCTGATTCCTACTTATTATTGTATCTTTTAGCTTTTCTTATGTTATCTTTAATTTTAACTAAATTTACATACTTATGTTTCACTGCTGCACTTGAATGTAATTTCTAATATACGTAAAAGCCCGTAGGGCGTGTAAATTAATAAATAAATAAATAAAAAGTGTCCTTAACCTATTTTATCGTGAGCGCAATTATTTTTCTAATGAGTTTCTTTTAAAATTCAAATGAAACTCAGCAAAAACACTTCTTCTTCAAATGCTATTATTAATTCGGTTTTAGGCTGCTGAGTCCTGATTGCAGTCAAAGCAAATCTATGTTCTGTATAACAATTATCTTGGATTTGACTAGAAGAAAGCGTTTGTGTTAAGATCGACATAATTGGCATAAAATCAATAAATATATGAGTATTTTGCTGCTTTATTATATTCCTCAAAATAACTCCCACAACGTACATTTGAACGGCCATTTTGATTTTGTATCAAAATTCTTTCTCAATCGGGCCGAAAATACATATATTCTTTTAAGGAAAACAATTTACGAAATATTATTTAAAATGAAAAAGACAACTCAAATTATTATATCCCATTATAAAAAAATATATTTATGACTTTAGCTCTAATTGAATTGTAACATATTATATGTGTCGATTTAATGGTGAATTTAATACAAATAACAGAATCCTCGATTTAGTAATTTGTAACAAGAGCTTAAAATGTCATTTTCTAATTGCCCTTTAGTAGTTAAAGATTCTCATCTTTACTACTACCTTTTCATAGTAAAGAAGATAATTTTTGCACTCAAACGAGGTTTAAGCGTCCATTATTTTTGGGGTTTTTGCGATGAAATTAACGATCATTAATTTCTGATAAAAAATTAACTGAAGATTAAAAAAATGATCTTAATATCTAAAAAAGGAAAGAAAAAATTATATGTAATTATCAATAAAACATAGACATTTTCGACACATCTACGCTAGTGGATCCCATAAAGCTGTGGTTTTGATCTCTAGGGGCCGGGCCAATCTCGTAAATCGTAATATTACAGGATTTGGCCATTTTGTGGCGTTATAATGAGCTGTTTGACGTATTTGATAACAAATAATAATGACAATTATTAAAACACTATTTATAGTGTATAAAATAGATAAATATACAAGTTTTCTAATTGACATTGGCAGTCTACTATGGTGGCAAGAAACATATGAAATCTGACTGGCCCTTCTAGACTCAAGCCACAGAAATATCCACCGTGGTAGTCACCAGCTTTAATTAAAATTACTTAAAATAAACAACGTTTTTCGAAAGTGGAAACGATATAAATACCAATCATATAATTTGTTTTATTCACTTATTTTATACCGTCAGACAGTAAATAGCCAATCTATAAAAGTTCTATTTTGCATACAGAAAACGTGTTACAATTAAAAATTTCTGAACATTCATAAAGTCAAAAAAGAATCACATTCACTCTCTAAAAGCATGTTTTATAATGAAACTGTAGTTTAAAATAATCAACAAATTTGTAATGCATTTTCCATATTTTTTCAGTCTGTTTTAATCCACAATTTGTTCACAAACTCAAAATATATTAAGGATATACTCAAATTTTATATATGTACGTATTGAATATATTTTTGTAATGTATATGTTATATTTAAAATAAATAAATTGAATTGAAATTGAATTGAATTGAAAAAATATTCTAACTTGATTTTAATAACTTTAAGGATTCTACAACGTAGCGTAGAGTAATATTATACCAATGGTTTAATTAAAGGATGTGTAACTTCGCAGATACTTTAATTATTCTCGATATAATTAGTAATGAGGTGGAATTAAATACAATAATGAAAAATAATTTACATAAAAAACATTGAACTATTTAACGTTTATCCAACGTACGTACAAAACATGTGATCTCCGAGGCATTACACGAAAGGTAGTTATAATCAGAAAAAAACTCTTAATTACAACGGATTAGTTTTTTTGAAAAACTATTCATAATAAATTATGTAAAATGAGTCATTAAGTCGTAAACGAATCCTTATGTTTATTAAAATAATAGCGGTCTGTTATAAATTTCATAAGATGTTTTATTTATTCAATAATAATATTCATATATATCCAAAAGTAATGGTGGGCCACAAGTAGGGTTGCCAACCTCCCGGAATTTCAGGACTCTTCGCGGAATTGGCTAATACTTTTTTAAACCTTCTGACTTCCAGAATGCAGCTTCAATCGCTCCTGTGATGAATGCGGGAAAGAGATAAAATCTATGTTGCATTTTGACGGTCTCTGGCACAAGTTGGTAACTACATTTTAATTGTGGTGAGATATTGCACTTTTAAAAACTCATCCGAAAAATAAAACTGCATGTTGAACATTGCAAAATAATCTTTTATGTATTTATTAAAAGCGAAATATTTTATTAAATTTTTTGATTAAGTTTATTTAATGCCATTTATGAATAAGTCTCATTTTCAGAAAATTTGTAGTTACTAACTTGTGCCAGAAACCCGACGAGTTATTTATTAACTAGCATGTTTTTAGCATCGGTAGTAAATTAACTTTAGGCAAAAAGTCGTTTTGATTCAGCACGCATTGTCAAAAGTATAATTTTAAGAAAACATACCTGGTTATGATGCAGTTTTCAACTTAAAATCAATTCCAAAATTACGGTTTGTGAATACATACCTATTCCATGATATTTATTTCTAATTACATAATTTTTGTCTTCGTTTATTTAAGTTTCCGGGTATTTGGTCAACTAAGTTGGCAACCCTAGTAACAAGATATATAAAACTTCCGTACAGTCTCTTAAAAAATATTTACTTGTATTAAAAACTTCACTAAAAAGTCAACAGGTGTCGCCTATGAGGAAGTATCAAGTAATGTGAAAGCATGCCTGCTTTGTCCAGTTATATTTACTATTTACTTGCGGACCTGACAGACGTTGTCTTGCCCTAACGTTTGCTTGCCTGCTATTAGCTTGGAAAAATATTTTTCATTAATAAGTAGGTACCTAGGTTCTTGTTTATGATTGAATTCCAATAATAAAAAATATTAATATTAATATTAAAATATTTAATAAATTGGTTGATTTCTAAAACATTTTACCAACAGGGGTGCACTTAATTCATGAATACTATATTTAAAACTGAATCAAATGTTAGTTTATATTATTTTAGTATTACAAAAATCCAGTAAAAATAAATAAGCGGGTAGAAAAAAAAGTAAGGAAATAATCCGATTGGGATCTATAAAAAGCGAATGTTGTTTGTAAACATTCAAAAACAAACTTTTTAAAACACAAAAAAACAACATCCATTTTTCACCCTGGTAGGTCGGTGAAAAAATTATTTCTGCTTGTAACTTTTTTTTACTTATTCGATTGAAAATTGTAACATCAACGAATACGCGCAGTACAAAGATCTACATTTCTATGAAAACTGCACGTAAATTGGTTAAGCCATTTAAAAGGAGTTCAGTGACACCACACGTACAGAAGAATGATTTATATAAAGATACGACCTAAGCTAATTACAACAGTTGTACGAAGAAACATATGTACAAGAAACTGAACAAAAAAAACATAATATAACTATGTAGCAAAGACAAACAAGAGAAATAAAATAATGTCATGCAATTATGTCATTAATATTAATTACCCGCTTCGTGGTCTAATGGTCAGCGCGTTTGCCGACCAAGCAAAGGGCCTCGGGTTTGATTCCTGACATGGTTCACACGAAATATTTATTAAAAAAGCTGTTTTTACACTAGAGTATTTCATAGTCCCAGGACTGACATTTGAGGCGTAAGACTGATCATCTTTCCTTGAATGAAACAAAAATGGTCAATACACGGTAGCCTCCGTGGTGTAGCGGTCAAGACGCTTGACTCACACACGGAAGGTTCTGGGTGCAATTCCCGATGAGAACACAAAAATTAAATGTGATTTTTCTTAAGCCTGGGTGTTCTGTGATGTAATTCACCACTGTAATTGGGCCTCCTAGCCTGTTGTAGTGCAAAAAAAAAATACGGCGCTCCATTGTAAATTGGAAATAGGTCACCTTTGCGAACTCATACTCCTCCCATCCTCCCCGCCCTTTTTCTAACTACTGTTCCAGAAAGATTAAACTTTTTTATTATTATCAGTGCTCGTTGGTTTTAGCTTTAAATAGAATACGTGTCCTATCAACACTATATTTTATTTTATTTTTGTGCGACTACTATGGTTAAGATATATAATGGAATTTGCATGTTACTGTCTCTTAACGAAATGGGTAGATATAAAAAAATCAGTAAGTGGTTGTATAGAAATATTAAATAACATTTATTTACAAATATTACCTTTAGCTGTACACTCTTAGGTAAATATTTTCTTTGTTTTTTTTAGATTTTGTATTTACTTCATCTTATGAAGATCTCTTTAAAATAAATACGGTGTCACCAGCATATAAATTTATTTCATCATTCATCTTCTGTATATTTAAAATATCATGAAAATATAAGAGTAATAAATAAAATAGGTCCTATTGCCGTTCCTTGAGGTATCCCAAAATCTAATTATAATATTACTAAAGATGTCATTAATTTTCAGTATATGTTGACGTTCTTTTAAGTAACTTTGAAATCAAGATGAATCATTTCTCCAAAAAACAATTTTAATTAATTTATTAATTAGTTTATTTAAATAAATGTTACAAACTAGTCCCGAAATTAGTTTTTTCCGAAAAACTTCTCGGGAATATTATGTAAAACTATGCAATATATGCTTCATAAATAATTCAAATAAAAATAAGTAAATAAAAAACGACATACGTTGTTTTTAATGGCAAGATAATGATGGCTTTGAAAGCATTCATCGTTTGATTGTATTGGTTAGTTAAAGAGTTCTTTTTGGAAATTCAGACTATGTAAAAAGACAATTATGCATTACGTTAATGTCTTTAAAAGTGCCGTTTCTGCAAAAAATGCAGACCGGAAATTCGAAGACTACGGAATAAACTATTGCTTATGTAATAATAGTTTAAATTATAAATTAATTATGTTTTAATTGATATTTATTAAAAAAACATTAGCGCAGTGGACAATAAACATATGTAAAAAAGTGATTGTGGTCTCGGAAAATGACATCAATTAAAAACCTACAACGCTTTTTTAAAATATTTTTTTAGGGCTCATTGATTTTATTAAATGCTATCTTTGCCTACACAGTTTTAAAAGCTTTTTAAATAAGGGTAAAAAAAGGTAATATTTCAATATGATTTTAATATTATAAGGTTATATTACTCTGTGCCCGGGCGGATAAAGAATACAGTTCTATCTGTGAAATAGAACCAGAACCCTGGACTTGTGTTTTCGACTCAACGGTTGTCCTCGCTATGTAGTGGTTGAAGCTTTCGGACGTGAAATATTTCAGTTGTTGTTTAAACTGCTAAATTTCATTGTTCCTGGACTGGCAGCTAAAGCGTAGGGCTGATCACATTGCCCCTATGTATAAAATACGCGGTATTTAGTTTAGCACTAAAGTGGAAAGGGGCATTATAATAATGAGGGTAATAATTTGTAATGTTAAAATGAGTATAAATGTAAATTAATGGTGATATGTAAAATGTAATTATATTGTCTTATGACAAGAATTTGAAGAATAAAGTAATTATTTAAAATTAAAGATTTATGTAAAAAAAAACGCCTATAAGGAAATATCACATACTACAAATACCGATAAAAATAAATCAAATGGATTTAGAAAAAAATATTTTCAATATGAATATTGTGAAGAAATGATTTTCATACATAACTTTAAAAAAGAAATTATAGAAAAAGATGTCTCTAGAAAAATGCGACATGTTTGGCATTGATAAGCTTGATGTCAAGATTTGTGACGATGTTATATAAAAATTGAGACGCTTTCAAAGTTCAAAATAAACATGAATAGTGACGTATTAAGGGCGTGGTCACTGCAATGACAATTTTTTCGGGAATTCTAAATTTTAATAATTATTATATTATTGAGAACGGTAGTGGTTACACACATAAATAGAGACAAATACCCAAGCGTCAACCACAACCATAATACAAGATACTCCAATAGAGATCTGATACTAAGTGAAGGGGTCAACACTGTTCTGGCATCGAGGCGACACTATCATGTTGGCAAGAAGGTGCATAATTTTTTGCCAGAATTGTGGAAAAGCGGGAGTGTTGTCAAGTTGAAGAAAGTGTTGACCTCGCTCTTTCATATGACATTGGTGGTAGGGAGTCAGAGAGGTTGATGCATGCCGTGGATTTGAGATTTCTTACTGGATTTTGAAAAAAAAATTTAAAAAATACAAAAGGCAAACGTGAAGTTTCGCATATCCAATATTAATTAAATTTTATAAATTTTATGTACGTATGTGTGTGTGCGTATGCGCATGGATATATGTATGTGAATGTGTGTGTGTGTATGTGAATGTATGTGTGTATGTATGTAAATATATATGTATGTATATATAAATGTATGTATATATATTTGAATGTGTATATGTATATTTTTATTTTATTTATTTATTTATATGTATTGTATATATATATATATATATATATATATGAGTATGTATCAATATGCGTATACTAGTAAGTTTATATTTTATTTGTCTGTTCTTTCTTTTGGCTCGGAAATAATTATTATGTTTTAAAATGTAGTTGCCTGGCTTGGAACGGGGTAGGTTTCCTTGTTAGCTGGGCAAAGTGTACAAAAAATGTATGTTTTATGATATTATGTATAAATAAATAAATTTAATAATATACTGTATTAAGTAGCAAAAATGTATTTCTTACTCAACGTATTTCATAGACCCTTATTACTTTGAAATTGTGAAAAAAACGCGACTTTCCCTATTGTGAACGTTATTCAGGTCTTAAGTAATCACCTAACTGATACCAGATCGCGAGGTCTGTAAGTGCTTATATTTCCATATTCTCAGCAACTTTATCTATGTTGATAAAAAATGTCTAATATTCAAAAATAAAATGTTTCAACACTCTTTTAGTCAAATATTTACCACTGGTTATGCCGAGAAAGACATGCACCGAATTTATAAAATATTTTTAAAATGTACATGCTACAATTAACAAGTTTTAATTTTATATTTTTTAATTAAATTTTAATATTTGAATACATTTTTAACATTTCAATTATCTTATTTTTTACTAAAACTAAAATTCCACCAAGTCACATTCTGTAGCTTGTTGGTGGAGATTAATATTACTAACTTATTAAAAATCATCTAAATTTATAAAAACAATTAATTTAGAGATATGATTAACTGCCGGAAAGATCAGTGATAAACATGTACATATTGTACACAAATTTCTTTTTTTTTAATACAAGAAAATAAATAATTTTTTTTGTTTCTATTCGTCACGCGTGCCACGTTTGTGTTCATATCAAATGCTAAAAGCACTGTTAAGTAAAAAAAATATAAAAATGTAATGAAATTCCCGGATTACGTAATTGACAAGACTGTAATAATTATGTAAGGTGAAAGCAATGCTAAGACTGAAAAAAAAGCCGTCTGTAATGACATACATAATAAGTGCATAGTTTAATACGTTATTCAATAATTAATACTGGATAAAATTAAAAATACAATTCAACATGTATGTAAGTCCCAGGTTCGATTCCCGACGTGGTTGATATGAAATATGTATTTTAAAAAATGTGTTTTTATATTAGAATATTTCATGGTTCCTGAACTGGCTCTTGAAGCGTACGACTGATCATCTTACCTTCATGTTACAAAAATGATAAACGCTGCGATGTGTACCAATCCAGTGCCCTATGCACCATTGTGTCGTATTGTAAACTCGAGACAAGATCTGGACTTTTTTAGTGTAAGTCTTTATAGAATTAAAAATTCACTAAGATAGACCGGATCTTGTCTTGAGGTAGTAATTTATTTTTTTATCCTAGCTTTAATTTTATTTAGTTGTATTTTATTTTATGAGTGTCTGTATTTATTATAAGTAATTGTATTTACCATCGTTAGAATGGACTGCATAAGTCCGTCAAATAAATTAATTAATAAATTAGGTGAGGAAAGAAAATGATGACGAAGTTTTTTAAGTATAATATTTTGAAAACTAAAAAATGGAAAGAGTTTCCACAAAACAAGATGTATTTTTTATTTGTATGAAGAAAATTCAGGCCGCGTTTCCTTTTTATCTTGGTAATCCGTTAAGTGGGTAAGGTACTTAAATACAATTCAAGGTCGAATAAACAATTTTACAGAATAATGAAAAAACTTGATTGTTATCAATGTGGAGTAAATGCGATGACCCACTCACATGAGAAAATATTTACTATCTTACCTGCAAATGGGTTATCGGTTTAAACACACTTATTTTTTAAATTTGGTAAGGTATCTAAAGTAAAACACTTTAATTGGATTTTATTCTACTTCTTAAAAAAAAATATATGTGACGCCTTTTGTCTTGTTAGGACATTATCAAGCTGATTTGACAATGTCCTAACAAGGCGAAACGCGTCACATATATATATATTTTTAAGTAAAAGTAGAATTCAATCCAATAAAAGTGTTTTATATTGGTTTCCTTGCAAAATTTTAATATGAAATTCTACACAATAATCATTTATTTTTATTTGTATTACAACAGAAATCTTCAAAATTCATCCTTTCTAGGTAATGGCACTGCACGACATGACGCACACTATATTGAATATAATTTTTTCTGCTTATTTAAATTTAAAATACACATTTAATCATGATAATATTCTTTACCAAATTACACGAAACTCAAAGTCTTTGTGTATCTGAATTTCGCTCAACGGAGTTCGTCAAAAAAAAATTGAAAATATCAGTCGTTCCCAATTTAATAAACTGAACGAAAACACAAAAAGTCGAACACCTAATAAATATTCAAGTGTAGAAGTTAAAAAAACATAACTTTAATATTTTTGATACTGTATAATCTGCGTCTTATGTTACTGATATTATTAACATATTACAACAAAGATAAATAATATTTTAGAGAAGGTAACATAGAAGTCTAGGCACCTACAGGGCTTATAACATGTCATTGGCTGGTTTAAGTGGCCATTTTACGTACTGTGTAACATTACCATTCTGCCCATATTTGAACATTTATATTCCTTCAATTCTTTCATCTGTTGATGTTTGTGAAGTTAAAGAGCTGAACCCTTAATATAATATAAGCGTGTGAGATTAATCTAGTTGAATTATTTCACCTACATACTAATATCTTAATTTACGTTGCTGTTACTATGCTGTAGAATGTAAGAAAATGTTATGTTCTGTAAAACAATTAAGTCAATCTATCGATTACTTTCCGAGATTTGCGGCCACAAAGATACGGGACCCAAGTTTTATATATTTAGATAGATTGTAAGGATTTTTTTTTAACTTTGGCAAAAATTGATAAAATAGCAGCACTGTGTAGAACTGTCATTCAGTACTTAGTATACAGTAATTATTACAAATAAATAATGAGTCAATTTTAAAGGCATAGAATGTTCCGTTTTCGTTGGAACAACAAAGAAACAAAGCAAGTTTAGCACCTTTATAACTAAATATAGCACAACAATATATACGCCAAAAACCTTTTCTTACGCAAGCAGAATAAAAATATAAAATAACACTTTTAAGAATAAAAAAAGGAGTGAATCTACTAAGGGAGATAAGGTCATTAACATCACATGCCATGCAGATGATGCCTCCATAGTGATGATGAGAACATATCCATCTCAGTTAGTAAATATCTGGATGCCTAAGAAATGTCGTATAGTACAATGAACACACGATTATTGGAAACATAATTCGGATTTACAAAACGTGTGTCAGACCAAATCATAGTGTTTACAACAGAGGCGAGGATAAATAGAGAAAAAATAAAAAATACGAAAAACCAAGTCGAAAAAATAAATAGAAAAACTAAATAGAAAAACCAAATAAATACTTAGAACGTCAGAAATGAAAGAATGAACTTCCGAACATTTTATTTTTTTAGTCAATCCACCGATTTCTAAACAAACAAACAAACAAACCATCACGCCGTTTCCCCGTAAGGGTAGGCAGAGAGGATAGAACGCCACAACACTCTATCTTTGCATACAGATCTCGCTTCCTCTAGATTCATACATCTTCTCATGCACGCAAGCCGATTATTCCGACTTTTGACATGTCCATCTTTAAGTATTTGTTGGATTTGGTCATGCCATGTCTTTCTCGGTCTTCCTCTATTTCTGCATCCATCAACATTCGCATTGTAAATATTCTTAGCTGTTCTCTCGCTGTCCATTCGTTCTACATGTCCAAACCAGCGCAGAGCTCCTTTCTTGATTTTGTCGATAATGCTTGTCTCAGCCTTACATAATGTACGGATCTCAACATTTGTGCATCTATCGTACATAGTTTTACCACACATTCGCCTGAGAGATCGCATTTCGACAGCATTCAGCTTACTTTCATCCCTGTTTTTCCAAGTCCATACTTCGCTCCCATACATCAGGGATGGGACCAGGACTCCGTTGTGAACTGCCAATTTTGCCTCTTGTGACAACCATTTATTTGCCAAGGTCGATTTAAGTGCACCGTTCACTCTGTTCCCGGCACTCACCCTCCTTTCAATATCTTTCTCAGTCATTCCATCCCTAGTGAACATACTTCCCAGATACACAAATTCCTCTACTTGTTTTAGTATAACTCCATTCACAGTGATTTCACATTTAGTCATACTTTCATTTCTTTCAAAAACCATCACATTCGATTTATCGACATTCATCAACAAATCGCTTCTCTTGCATACATCGTAGACCTTTGTTACCAAGAATTGCAGTTCCTCTTTGTTGTTAGCAAGGAGTACAGCATCGTCAGCATACAAAAGACAATTGACTTTTAAATCACCCATTTTTGCTCCCATTCTTAAGCCTTTCAGTTCTTTCATGCAGTTATCGATATACACGTTGAACAGCCATGGTGACATAACACATCCCTGCTTCACTCCTTTATGAATGTCAAACCACGATGTGTATGATCCATTTACCCTAACACATGCTGTGCTGTCTTTATACAGAGAAGCAATAGCACGTGTTAGATTTCCGCTTACTCCGTACTCCGATAACACCTTCCATAATTTTTCTCTGTCAACTCTATCAAACGCTTTTTGCAGATCGACAAATGCGCAGAAAAGCTTTTGGTTTTTAGCAAGAAATTTTTCTGTCACCGATTTCTATTATTTTGTAAATTAGGCTCTTGAGCCTAAATTCGATTCCAGCATCTCAAGACTCGAATGGAAGTCCTAGTTCCAAGGTGGGATTCTAGTTGTTCAACGCTCGGCGCTATATAAATTATCCATAATAACAATGATAATATCGAGAATCTTGAACCTTCTCTATTTCAAGGAAGTTGTTCGACCTAGAAAGGTCACAAATAATAGAAAAACATTCTAATGTACTGCGGACATAATGGTTATGTACAATGCTGTACTTAAACTATGCATAAAAATGACGTTCGCATATCTTTTAATCCTAGCTTTTTTAGTTATTGTCATTAATCATAGCGAAGCGTACAGCCATCATTCGTCAACAAGCGTATTATTACTACTCCACTAATTATAATTCAATTATTTTACTACCTCTGTGCATTAGTTACCTACAAAACATAATATAATGGTGCCAAGGTCGTTCCCATCTTGCATTTCTTTCGATTAGCTTGTGACTCTTTTTTTTAATATGTCATGTCTAGAAAATCATTGTATGTACAGTACACGAACCGACTACCATTCCGTTCTGAAGACGTGACCGAAATTAATGATCCGTATCTGAAGTTTGTATTTTTGTGGATAAGTTTGCTAAACTTACCTAAGTGCAAACAGACAAGTGATCGTCACAATGACGCTATTAAAGTTAGGCAATGCTAGATCCATTAGGAAAATTGATGAGCTAATATGCGTTTTAGTGGCAAAAACGCGGGTAAGAAAGATTTCAAACATCATTTGGCAGGGTTTCATATAATGGTTTAATGATTTTTTGAACGAAAATCGTTGTATTGAAGGGGTTTCTTTTGTTTACAATGAGTAAGTATTTTAATTTTGTAATTTTGCGTTGATTTTACCCTTGTGCATCTGATTTTTTTCTCTCGGGATTATTCTTACGGCTTTTTTTTGGTAATATGGTAAATTTGTTTAAAATGCTTTGATCTCTGCAATATTTTTCGTGGTTGCTTTCAAGTGAACACATATTAAAGGTTTATTTTTGAAGCACTTACTTTGTGGTTATTCATTATAATAAAATAAATAAAACAACTTTGTTTTTAACCACTAATTTTTATTTTTCACCGACCGGTTTCAAAGCAAACAAACTTCTATTAGTGACGTAAACCTTGAAGAAGAAGCTTGTTTGCTTTGAAACCGGTCGGTGAAAAATAAAAATTAGTGGCTAAAAACAAAGTTGTTTTAATTATTTTTTTGAACACATATTGTTTAGAAATGTGAATAATTAGAATTTATTTTAATGATAATTAGATATAAGTTAAAACATATTAAGACATTCATGTATTATGTTTATACTTTTTTAAAGCTGAATAAAAAAAGAATAAAAAAATAACATGACTCATCAATAGGTTATTTTCAAAAATCAAGAATGAAATTTTTATAGCTCATTTTTACGATTCTAAGCGCTTGGTCATAGTGGCAAAGCATTTGCGGTGCGCGGCGGCATGCTGTCCCCACGCGCTCACTACGAAAACTACACTACTTTTCACCGCGCCCGCGCCGCGCCGTAAACGCTTTGCCACCATGGCCAAACACTAACAGTATAACTATCAATGTATAAAAAATAATATTGATGTATATTTGTGGATATTTCTTCAGGAACGGTATATTGTTATCAATTCTCTAACTCTGCTGTATTCTTCAAGTGTTCTGTCCCCACCTTTTAAATAATAAAAATTGCTTAGTTCCAATTTCGGTCCAGTAACAAATTTTCCTAGCATAAAAATGAGCTGTTTTGGAACAATTGTGGGAAGCATATTTTAACTTTTCCCTTGTACTATTTTGTCTTATCTTGATTTATGTATTCCTGTTGAATCATCAAATTAAACAAATATGTAAACTGCTTTCATGTTTTTTTTTTACGTTGACGATATTAATTTGAGTTGAAATTAAGCTATTTAGTCGCTAATATTAAAAAGAAAATGATTCAAAATCGAAAGAAAAAAAACTTTCACAACACTATTGTTATTTGTCAAAAGCATCCTTCTTATATTGCCTGATCTGTATTTGCAATTATATTAATATTGTATGTCTATTTTTTAAACTATTTTTTAATATTGATTTTCCTGATAACATTTCAGTGGGATAAAATGTGAAAAATAAATTTCCCCATTGAAACTACTATGCAAATGAAATTATAAAAATTAACCGCTTACTGAATTGCTATTTAATAAATATGCTAATAAAAATACACTCAATCGTGGATTTGTACGTGTTAAAGTACATATTTAAGTTTTTATGTTTTATTTATTTTCTTAACACATGCCGTGTAAGAATACGATTTTCTTTTCGATGTTTACAAAAAATATTTCATAATTCATTGCTGAGTAAGTGGCAATATTACATAATGGGTTTTTACATTCATGAGATTAAATAAAATAATTTCTTCGTGGGGGAAAATTTGGCACGATACACATTATGCAAATTATAATTATTTCGCGTCCAAAAATAACAGAAACTCGGAAACGAACTCAGACGTTATAAAATATTCCAAAGACCTTGTGTGTAATGTTGTACTTTACCGCCTTTTATGCACGAGTTAAAATTTTGAATGAACAAAGTAGGGTAATTTATAAATTTAAATTATTGCTTTACTAAGGCAATTGTTAAACATAAGACATTTCAATATTCATACCTATTTTTTTTATTTGAAATTACGACTGTATTATGCATTTTGTTACAACTTTAACAAATTTTAAAAACTAATTATTCTGAAAACTTTTAAACAATAATTAGTGCTTTGAATTTTTATTGTTTTTATTTTTCATTTTAAAATTATATTTGTACATTTTTTATAATTTCTGTATCCGTAGAAGTCATTTGGACGTTAATCAATAGATAAATATACGAACAACTACACAGGCATTTGATGGAGTTTTTATTTATAAAATTAAAAAAACATTTATAAAAAAATACTATTTATGTTAGTCACAGGAAGCAAAATTAGCAGTTCAAAATGGAGTCTTAGTAGCCCTGTACAGTAAAACTATATACGGATAGACCCAACATCAATGAGAAAATTACAGGTTTTGACCTTCCCAGAAAAACATGGTGCAGTCCTAACTGTGCGAACATGATGCACAAATGGGGGAGATACCCTCGTTTCAGAGGCAAACCATCAAGCATATTGTGGATGATTCCCCAGCAAGATGATACTCTGGTGACCCAGAGGAGTTTTCGTCCACGGTTTCTGAATCGATCGAATATGTGACTGGTCTTAATCTGGAACTCTTAATTGAAACAGTTTTTTTTTCTTATTTTTTGTTTTTTGTTTTTTGTTTCCTGCAATACGCTAAATAATAATGATGGGTACACAAATGTCATAATCCGTGTATAATATGAGGCAAACATTTTCGACAAAATGAAGGAAGGAGTTTTACACTGGTTGGGATATCAAGCGCGAATGGACAGTGAAAGAAAGGCTAAAAGGATTTTCCACGCAAATATTGATGGGTGTAGAAAATGAAAAAGATCGACATAGGCATAACACGACCAAATTTACTTTGAAGATAAATATTTCGAAAGTTGGAATAATCGTCGTGCGTACATAAAAAAATGTATGCATGAAGGGGAGGTAAGATCCGTATGCAGAGACAGAATAAAGTGGCGTCCTATCCTCTCTATCAACCCTTACTACGATACGACTGGATGGTTTGTTTATATATAGTAATAATTAGCGGTTTTTTAAAGCAAATCAACAGGTTCATGAAAGCTTCAATGGATTGGCATTGGTGATATACAATATAGTGTTTATTTATTTATTTCACATAAAACATTATATTTTCCTTTTCTATATAAACACCTTACTGGGCCTAACCCGTGTCGAAGAATTCATTTTCATTATTTTAATTTTATGTTCTTGTACATGATAAATATAATATAAAATAATAAATAAAACTGTATTGATATAAACATAAATAGCAGACATGCAACAATAATTCCGAGTTCAGATAGACCACTGTTTTGGTGGGGTGACCATCTCAAGGCAGTTTTTGAGACCCACATCCAGAAGCCATTTTTTAACAAATAAATTAAATTTCTGTTTAGTCGTATTTAATTTTAAATCAAGAGGTAGAGTGTTGTAAATTTTGGCAGCAAGGTACATGTGACTCCTCTAACCAAACGATGATGATAAACAATATTTACAGTCTTAAAATCTTTTTAAAAGTACAGTAGGCATGGTCGTGGCAAGATTTAGACAGACAAAGCAAGTGTATCATTTTTAACCCAGGAGTGATAACACCGCTTGCTTCTTGAATGCTAGCCTTTACTGTAGGAACACAACGAGAGTACTCTTTAGTGAAATTTTTGTTAACTGTTCTAAGGATCTTTGGCAGAAATGAAAAGATACTGACGTTGGTTCCAAAATTTCCTACAGCAAAATAGCATTGGTACGCAAGTTACAGGTTAAGAGTTAAAGCAATTGAAGAGTATGTTTTATATAAGAAAACCCTATGGTTTACAAGGCAGTTCTGTCACGTGACAGTTTTGCCCAGAAATGACTGACGCAAGTGTCAATTCCATTTTCAGATCATCGTATTGTTTCGGAACCAAAGTTAATATTCAAATCAAGTGCTCGGCTATTGTGGCCTCAAGTAGGCCACCATTACATAACTTTGTTTCGGAAACTAAATTCCTTTTGGCGCTCGATATAAAAAATAGAACCTAATAAATTACCTGCGTGATAAGGGATCTAGCATATTTACTCGTGAGCTGATGCAAAAGCCAAGAACGTTTTTATGCTATACCAATCAAATAGATCAGGACTGCAACAGGCTTTTTTATGGCAGTATGCCTAGAAGACGACTAGACAGTGAACGAAGACTTGTGCTGATTGGAACAACTATAGCCATCTGCCTATCAGAAACTAGGGACAACTGGAGTAGCAACGGTGACGAGGTTGAGGAGGTATAGTTGGCAGCCTAAGCACGCATATGAGATCAGTAAGAGACCAAACACTAGGACTCTGGACCGACAAGATCAGGGTCAGTATAACAAAGGAATTATCTACAAATATTAACCAACAGGGATGGAGAATACCTTAAAGAAAGGAATATGGAAGTCTAGGCAATTACAGGGCTTACGATCTTTTATTGGCTGGTTTAAATTAAATATAATCATATAAACCAGCCAATGACAGATATACAGGATAGGTCATCAGCCCTGTAAATATTTAGACTTCCATATTCCCTACTTTAAGGTATTTTCAATCCCTGTTGTAAATTGTTAATTTTAATGACTCATGAGAGGGTGAAATCTAGTTTTTTGTCTACAAACATTTGGACAAACTAAAATATTGTAATCAATAAATATAATTGGATTATCTGTTTGAAAAATTGAATCTTTGTATAGTTTTTTTTACATGTTCAACAACAGGTAGCCGACAGAGATACTTAAAATTTCGAAGAAGTAAATACACATTTTCAAGCACAAAACTCTGAAGATAACCCTTTTAACTTCCTATTGTAATTGGAGCCTAGGGCCCTTATTACAATGATAAGTTAACGCACCATATATATTTAATTTAATCTACAAAGTAAAATTCAATTTTCTGTCTGAAAAATAGAACATGAATACATTTTTTTTTCGAAACATGTTCAATTATAAGTTTCCGGCGAAGTTACTTTAAATTTTCATACAAATATACACATTTTCGTACATAAATATCGATTTTGTTTTATATTCTAGATATGTTCCTATAAAGATAGCTTTTGTAATTGCCCCCCAGGGCCGCGATTACAAACGCTATCTTCCTTGGTACATATCGAGAATCTAGAAATTTTCAATGCAAAGTTAAAAACTGTAAAATGACACTTGCATATCATATTTTGAATTCTGAACTATCCTATCTAAAAGGCGATGAGTATTATACTAGAAAAAAATATCTATTTTAATATAGAAAGAATGCACAAAGAAATTGGCTTGCTCACAGTAAAGCAACAAATTAAATATAATGTAGCAATTTTTATGCATGAAATAATTAAGGGGATAAATCAAATAAAAACAATTATAAAATTTAACCAACAATGTCATACATATGAAACAAGGGGTAAAAAAAAAACAGATTACCAATGAGGATAAAAACAGAACCTCAAAATTCATTGTACAAGGGATTGAAGCTGTACAATGAGTTACCTGAAGAAATAAAGGAAATAGAAAAAATGAAAATTTTTTAAATGAATTTAAAAAAATATGTTTTTGAGAAATTTTGATAAAATTAATGTATTATTGTAAAAAAATTATATTAGTTCTTAAAATGTTTTGAACTAACTCTAAAATAAATAAACGCCGAAACATAAAATGTGCATGAGAGCGATTTTGACATCACAAACGGTACGTTCCAAAGTATTGTCAATGCCTTGTTATTGTAAAAAAATGAGAATATCCTTTGAAGAATTTGAAAGGTTTTACTCATAAACTTAACATAAATTTACACTTAAGTATACCATCTTTATTATAGTGGTAGAATAAGGTTGGTTTTCCCATCCAAATTATATCACTTTACTTGGGCGTAACCAGAATAATTGCCCTTTTAGAGTATCCCAGGGGTTAAGGATAGTTTAAATAAATATTGAATAAATTAAAAACTATTGCATATTTGACATTTAAGATTAAGGAAGGGACGTATTCAATTTCACAGAGAATCATATTCTTTTTTTAAAAATTGCCTTTCCAAAAATTGACATTTAGGATACTTTAGAATTGAATAGATAATGTACCACTGAAAATTTGTAAAATTAAGTTTAAAGGCGAATTTCGTAAATGTGGTCCTTTTTTACCTGTACCGTTTCACCATCAACAATACAGAATAATACAATGCAGGTAAACAGGTCTCATAGAAATGAAGCGTGAAGTGCTTTTATGCTAGATTGCTTAGAAAAAACCTTTTTGTGGGTAGGTTCCTTCTTTTATTGTGTAACAAACAATGAAAATAGGGTGAAAAGAGAACATGGTTGAATATAATCATAAATTTAAGCTTGTTTGCTTGTGATTTTTACTGCTAGATTAAAAAAAAGATCTACGAAAAAGGTTTATTTTGTCATTTTTTAAGTGCATCTAAATAATGATTATATTTATGCTTTATAAAGATAGTTCATAATATCCTAAGGAACTTTGAGAAGATTGTATTAATTTAACAATAATTTTGGCACACCTAAATTTTTAAAGACGGATTCTGGATTTTTCCGGAATTGGTGTCTGAGGTGAGCCAAAACGTATGGGAATGTAGTATCGCAGCATATAAAGGGTTTTTCGATTAGCGCGGGTAGATTTTGACGGCCCGTGGCGGCCATTTTGTTTTGATGACACCTGTTATTATTGAGTTACTTATGCCAAATCACCATGGCAAGTTACACAAAGCGGCCTCCGTGGTGATGTGGTCAAGACGCTTGACTTACGCACGGAAGGTTCCGGGTTCGATTCCCGGTGAGAACACAAAAATTAAAATGTGATTTTTCTCGAGCCTGGGTGCTCTGTGATGTAATTCACCACTTTAATTAGGCCTCCTGGCCTGTGGTGCAAAAAAAATGTAATTGAACAGCACGTTCAAATGATAAAATTTTATTATCAAAAGGAGTGTTCGTTAATGCAAACGTTGCGCGCGTCGCGCGCGTTGCGCCCATTTTACGGTAGACGCTCTTCACAGTCAACTCTTCAACGTTTGGTGGCAAAATTTGAGACGACCGATTCGGTAATCAATTAGCCAACACCCATACGTTCAAGAAAGGCAAGATCAGCCGAGAACATCGCATCACAGCAGAACCCGAGGCTGTCGTTTGGAAGGCGATCCCAATTGTTGCGGAAAAATAATTTTTAGTGACGAGGCTCATTTCTGGATGAATGGCTGTGTTAACAAGCAAAATGGCCATATGTAGGACTACACCGGCCCACGCAAAGTTCACCAGGTGATAACGCATCCTCAATAACGTTTGGTGTGGATCACCGTCAACGGCGAGCGCTACAGAATGATGATAACCAATTTCTTATGGCCTAAATTAAACCATATGGACCTAGACGACATGTGGTCAGCAGGACGGCGCCACGTGCCACACAGCGGACGCCACAATTAACATTCTGCATGAACGATTTGAGGGTAAGGTTATCTCTCGCAGGGGTGATCTGAATTGGCCACCAAGGTCATGCGATTAGATTCCGCTAGACTTTTTCTTGTAGGGTTTTTTGAAGTCACGGATCTACGCAAATAATCGACCGATGCCCTAAATATGAAGATAACACAGGACATCGCTCAAATTCAGTCGGATCTACGCGGAAAAGTCATTGAAAATTAGACCACTCGGATCCGTGCCACCGTAAGAAGCCGAGGCGGGCATTTAAAAGATGTCATATTTCAAACTAAATGACACATATGGGCCTATCAAATAAAAAATAATTTTGTCAATACCTCACACACAACTTGTTTTATTTTATTTCAACATCTACCCGCCCTTATTGAAAAACCAAATATAAAGAATCTTAAAATACCATATGAAAATCAACTACCTACAAGCAAAACTGTGAATATTACACCGTGTGTAAAGCGATTACTTCACTTAGTCTATGACATATCGTAAGCTCCGTAAATGCCCAAACTTCCATTTTCTAAATAATAAATAAACTGGTAAAACTTCAATCTAAGCCGTGTCAATCCTTATAACTTATTAACAAACTGTTTAAAAAAAATTACATCTACAATGTTTTTAGTATTTCCAAATGTCTGTAAACAGACAATGACAGATCATAAGCGCTGTAAATGCCTAGACCACCATATTCCCTTCTAAATAATGTTTTGCTTCTCTGTTGCAACAATTTTAAAATTGCATCTATTCATCATCATCCAACCACTATCCACACCAGATAGTGCAAAGGGCACTGAATTTGTCAACCAACTCAATTTGGAAACCGTCCATTTCAATCACGCCTCTCTCATAAGCAAAATCCACCTAGCCATACCAATCCAAGTATGGGTTCAAGTTTATTTTGCTGATCCATATTTTTCTTTATGCTTGACATGAAATTCTATAAAATAAAAAAAATATTTATAAAAAAAAAAACAATGACAAAGACACGCATGTAAGACACAAAATGGGAAAATGCGTACATACATTTATATTTATTTTTAATTCTATTTATTTCATCAAATGCAATTTTCCACTCTCACTTTCCTTCAATCATCCTTTACCACTCCTTATCAATTTCCTTCTTTTCCTTTCCACTATCTCCTTGTTTTGTCCATATTTATCTTATTTTAATATATGGTATATTTATTATTTATATAGTGTAAACTTCAAGCCGTCGTCGCTTTATTACAGTATTATTTAGTGAATACATATAATTGGATGGCAGGCCCTACTATGTATACATTTTATAAATATTTTTTAATAATTTTTTTTTTTTTTAATATTCATTTAACCTGTACATCTGTTTGTATTCGAAATAAATTAAATTAAATTAAATTAAAAAGTACACATGCATAAAACTTAAGATTCATAAACAAGGAATACATCTAATAAGCACAAATTACCATTATTTGATAAAATATGTAAATGTTACTGCAAAATAATTAAGATCGTAAAATGTATTTACCAGCCTGATTATTCTGGGCAAAGGCGACTGAATGCCATAATTGGTGGTCCGGTGATGACCAGGAAACCGTATATCATTATTGTTAAACCTGCGATTTAGAACGCTCATTCATCAATGAATGCTTAAACTATAAAAAAAAATAAAAAAATATTTTTAAAAAAATATTCTTATAATTTTCTTTTAGGTATACCGAAGCTATATTATTATTTTATTAATCCACATTACTTTTTCAACGAGTTGCAATCTACGTGCGTTGATGTCTTTTATGAATTTTACCTGAATATTGTGAATTATTTCCGAGTAACCTTTTCGGATCTGTATACCTTTGTAAATAATAATACTTTTTTGTAATCAAATACTAATAGAATCATTGGAAAATTTTATTATTTTAAATCTTTCATAGTCACGAAATTATTTCATGTTCATTTATTTGTAAACTAGGGTTGCAAACAAATAATACATCAATTTAATGAAACGTGTGTTATTATTGTTAAGTCAAACGGATTACTTTTATATTGGTAAAATAATTTTAACTGAATGATCGTTTCGACCAGTTGATACCAGCTACAAAATTAAATACGAACTTTACTGTTTAATAACGACTGGAGCTGCTCGCTACTATCCGTGGCCCTGTTATAAGTCCTGTCGGATATACAGATCGAGTGGCTTCCAAAAATAATTTCAAGGCTTTCAAAATTTTTTGTAACCAATTCGGCGAATTGATTATGTCCAATCAATTTAATCCCAGTCAGTGAAGAATTCACTTCCCTCTTTTCTCAATCTAATGAAGTACATATTGTGTACTTCTGGATTTTTTTATTTATTGTTTATTTAATTCACAAAATACACAATTTTACATAGCCACAATTATATGTTTTTTTACGTCCCGACTTGTAAGAAAATTCCGTGTTAAGTCGGGACTCTTCGATATATATATCAAAAATCAAAAATATTTATTTACATATTAAAACAATATACAGGTAATCAAAAAAATATGCAAAATAATAAAAACAATATACAAAATAATAATAGAAAAATAAAAATAATAAAAATTTATAATACATGTCGAAAATGGAATCAAAAGTTATATAATAATACGTATGACAGTGATGACATACACATATACGATATACGTATATGGATAATAATGAAAATTACTTTCATTCAGCACAAAGATGCTAAGCCTACCAGATTACAGAGAGCTCTTTCGGGCAGCTTTTCTCGTTTGACAACGAGGAAATTTTCTGAGTATGTAGGCACCGCCAAGGAGACTTATGTCTTCAGATGTGGTGTGCGGTATGTGGTGGGTAAGATGTTTAATAACGATTACCAACTCAAATAGTAAATAAAAGAGATATGGCTAGGGTCATCGTCATTATCATTTACTACTTCGCACCCAATAATGTATATGGCACTACATCGAAATGCAAATGCAGTGTATCTCAATCATGTGTTGACACTATTTTCTTTTACAATTCATATCAAACAGGTTATCAATAAATACTTAAAACTCTTTGGATTTATTAACAGAAGCACAACTGATATTAAAAATATCAATGCCATTAAAACTCTCTTCCGTTCCCTAGTTCACTCGCATCCTGAATATTCCTCTGTTATCTGGTCTCCATATTATGATGTTCACATCAAAAATATTGAATAAGTTCAACATAGATTTTTAAGAAATATAGGCTGGAGGTTGGGCTTATCCAGATACCAATATACGTGTAATGAGTTAGAAACTAGCTTAAATATATATTTTTTTGAGATCGTCAAAATAAATCCGACCTTCTAGTCCTATTTTAAATTTTCAATAAAATTATGAATCTTAACTAGAAACCTCAGACAAAACTAACTTTTTCATGCTGATAACCATAGAACTAACTATGGTTTTCATTCCCCTATGCCCAGAATTCTTGGGTCTGCCACAAACATACCAGTCTTGATTTCTTTGATAACAAGTTGTCTTCTTTCATACGAACACTGAATCAAATTCAATTATAAACACCTCTCTCCTGCTTCCACTCCCACCAATTCTACTATCTATAATTTTGCCTTTCTATTTTCTTTTATAATAATTTTCCATGTACACATATGTCCTTAAGAATGCCCATTGGGCGTGTTTATCATCATCAATGGGTCTCAACCCGTAATGGACCTTGGTCTCTTCCAATATTTGTCGGCACCTCCCTCTATCCTGGCACATACTCCTCCAGCTGCTGATGCCAATAGCATCCACATCCTACTGCACTCCATCCAGGCATGGGAATTTTGGATCTATCAACGCTACGTCCATGTTGATGCGCCATATAAACTATCTTGTTAGGCCTTCTCTCTTCACTTAACCAAGCACATGTTACATGAAGGTAAAGTTATCAGTCTTTTGCGTACAGCTTCAGGTATAGAAAAATATTGCAGCCAACCACTATTAAAGCAAATATTTCACGTTGATCTCTCTAGAAATTTAACCTGAGACCTTAAGCATGGTCGACGAATGCGTCAACCACTACACAGCGAGGCCGACTTATCTCCAATCGATTTCTCTTTTTAAGATTTTTACCTGAGAGTAGTCGTCGAGTCAAAAACACTCATCCAGGATTCTGATTCTATTTCAAAAAGAGAACCGTATTCTTTATGCTACCGACAACATTTTAATATGCAGAGAAACTTAATATCAAATACACCACAGCGTCTTGTCAAGGAATCAGAATAATAAGAAGGATTGCTGACAGGTTTTGGTTTAAAATTATTTGCAACGTGTAATTAATAACAGTTTTTCTACGATTTTCTTGCTTTTTATTACTTAAAGTACGTCGAATTGAATTGCCGGCAATCGATCGCTGGTTACAGAAACAATATTGCTTGTAATTTTCCAGCTGCACTTGTGTCTCGACGGTCTTGACATAGTTTTTCCGAACTCTTATTTCGCTATGGCAGGTTCTCAGTTTGACTAAAGCCACTTAAGCAGCAATTACTGTAACCCTTTGGCCGATTTCACAACGGTCGTACAAATCCACAAGACAACTTGAAATTAGGGTGGAGTGATTTTTTTAATATAATTTTTAATAAGTTTTTATACAAGTTACCAATTTTACCAATTTTTTGGTGCAACTGGCCTTTAAACCAGTAAAATAAAGGCAAACAATGTTCAGTAAAATATTTACGGTTTTCGAAACTATTTATCACTATTTACCGTGTTTTTCCTTGATAAAAGCAATAAAAAAAAACTTTAATGAGAAACCGTGTAAATGTTGCAATGTATTTTTAATATACATCATAAAATTGTGAGGTGATTTTTTGGAATAAATTTAATAAACAATGATATGTTTCATATACTGTTAACAACACCTTGGGGTTCCAATAATCCGCTTACAGTTAATTTCACAAGATTTCTTTATTAAGTATTGCAATTAAGTGTAATTTAATTGCTTACTTGAAATATTTTAAAACTACATTACTATGTCTTGAAATTTGATTTTCCACAATGTTTCAAGTAAATACAAATGTTTATAAGGAGTGGAATCCACCCTACGAGGGGTTGATAAGGTTGTTAAAGATCACTTAAACCAGCCAATGATAATTTCATTCTAAAAATATTCTTTATCTCTGTGTTTTTGTTCATACCATTTGCACCTAGTAATTTTATTTTATTTATTTTATTTTGTTTTATTTGGAAAATCAACAGTTCTACATACATATTTTTAGTAAACAAACAGGTATAGTGTATAAACTCAGAACTAATAACATATTTCCACGTAGTTTACAAAGTTAGTAAAGAAAATATATTCCATATCAAATAAATACATTCAATTTATACATATAAAAATGTTATTTTCATGTACTCAATAATCAAAGAATTTTTTATATTTATTTTAAGAACATTAAGTTACTGTAAATTGGGCGGGATTAGGACAAGAATGCTTGAAGAGAGGATAAGGGGGGGAAGGGAGATGTACATATTTATTATTAAAATGTCTACCAAGTCACATAATGCATTTTTAGTGTAAATTTTAAATCTGACAGAGTGATGTAATATAAGATAATATCGTATTCAACAGTCCAAGGCCAAAGAAATTATTCAAAATTACTACATTTTTGAAGTAGACTTTCGCAATAAGTAATTTAAAACAATACTTGTATTATAACATCTTCTTTGCCTCGTCTTCACATCCACGGACTCCCGCAGTCTTGGAAGGCCGTCGTTGACGACTTTTCGGCTTTATTCGGTGGAACTTAGGGACGTGGGATTGGCGCGGAGAAGGCAAGAGGGCTGGCTAGCGATAAGTTTTCCCAGAGGCACCTGATGTTTTTCACATGTTCCCCTTGAAGCGGATGAGGCAAAAGAAAAAGTAAATTTGCTCGTGTTTTGACACATTATTGATAGTAAAAAAAACGAATTAAAACATTTAACTAAGGTAATTTAAGATTATTATTAAAATAGAGAAATCGATAAGTGCCTTATGCGGTGTTTCGAGGCAACGCTGAAGTTTAAAATGCTTGCGAAGAATAGAGTTTTAAAAGTTCTAAAAAGAGTTAAAAAATAAAATATAAAAATTAGAATCTACAAGGACGCAGAAGCTCAAAATTCGTATTTCCGCAGTAAGCATAGAATAACTACGCAAATCCAAACAACATTGAAATTTCCAAGTAATTTTAACCTAGAAAACAACTCGTGCCTTAACAAAATGACCATACTGTACCAAAAAAGGAATATAATATAGTAATTTTGAACGACTAACTTGAAAGAACTCTAATAGATACAAATAACCCGTTCATTGTCACGGAAAAGACAAAAACAAAAGAAAAAATAAATCATAAAGATGAAACAAAAGACAAAGATTGGTAAGTCGTCTCACGATTTTGCAATAATTTGCCTTATCCACAGGTCAAGAATTTTAACACAGCAATACTCGAGTACGCACGTCCAAGTTCGCAATGTTTTCTAAATTTGGCAATCTCAAGAATTTAGGATTAACCGGACGTTCAAGTTCAAATTGTTAAGACAATAGAAATAAATATGAATATGTTATGAGATATAAATAAAAAATGTGATATTTAATGCGCGTCTACTTGTTTTTAGACTATAACTAGAATTAAACCATTTTAGGACTTCATCTAAAGTGGCCGATATATCAACAAGGATTAAGAAAATAACTTTCTTAAAGATACTTGAACCTTGACAAAGGAATTATTGGCTTTGGAATGCTTTTTAAACATTCTAAAGCTTCTAAGTCTTAAACATGTCAGAAAAATCGACTAATCCTTGATTTCTTCTTTCTATTTTTTCTTTCTAATGACGTTCACCTATACCATTCTGTTTTACTTTTGGTGCTCATTTTTAACTTAGGAAAAAACGAACAAAACTTATGTTAAAACTTAATAGCTAAAATTAAACAAACGCAATTGATTTTAGTTTCATATAAATAGAAGGATAATGAAAAAATATGTGATTTGTCAATTTCACATATGCTGAGAAAGGCCCTGAATGATTCCAATCGCTATAATCGACACAGTCATTCACGAAATAGAGTGATTAAGTACAATGAATTAACACAAACGCTTTATTGTGAGTTTAGCAAAATCTATTTATTAATTATATAATAACTAAAAAAACAAAAAAATTATTATAAATATAAATATAAATTAAAAGGAAACATTAATTGCTACCTTTTTAATTAATTAATACTCACTGTGAGCGTACCACATTTGTATTTCAAATAGCCTCAAATAAACGCAAGTCATTGTAAAAAATCATGTGATTGGACAGAAATAACTGCAATTTTGTTGGAAGGTTTAACAACAAAGTGCTTTACGGGTACAAATTATACACTTCATTGCATCATATTTTATACGAATATAAATTATATGGGAAATGTGAAATAAGTTGATCTTGAATTGGTGCATTGATTTTCACGGTCACTCTTATTAATATGTATGGAAATTTTTGGATCTCGTGTGGGTTGGACTCGTTCCGACGTTTCGAAGAAACGGTTTCGGTTGTAGGAGCCATCCTCAGGGTAAACTATACCCATCAAGTCAGACGCTCAAATAACAAACACTACAAATGTCTTCATAGGAGAATCGTAGAACAGAGTTGGACCTTATTAGTAGATTTTAAATACTGAAGTCCAAAAGTGATGTTCCTTCTCTTTTACAAACAATCTCCTTCCATGTTCCTTCCCGTGTCACAAGAAATTATAATCTTTTGCATGTTAATTAAATCTTCCAAATCTAGCTACGTCTTTGATTCGCCGATGTCAAGAATGTGTGGGCTAGTAAACTCTTCCAGTGACTTTGAGTTTCTTGGGCTGGATTTTTCTGGGTTTAGAAGGTTTTCTTGTAGTGTCAAGAAGAGTGTGGGGGGATGCCGTGGCTAAACAGAGCTACTGTAAAACTATTTATCTGTCCCTTTGTTTTAATTTAAGGTCCTTATTTTTTATCCTTAGCTTAAGTATTATTTTCTGTATTTACAAATTCTTATATGTTCAAATAACATTTATGCTGACTGTGCAAATTGGCTTATGCCGGTAATAAATTATTGAGAAGCAGACAGGATACCAAAAGTTCTGAACGAATTTTGAAGCCTTTTTTTATTTCATCGATTATAAAATGTTTTTTTTTATCTTACCATAAAATTATCACAGTAATTTAACGCTGCTTTGGGTGTCTAACTAGAGTAAGTAACCTTGTTCTAAGACAGTCAAAAATGTATTATTTTACTAGACAAAAACACAATTTGTTGCATTTTATAGTTTTTAAAATTATTTCCATAATCGCCGAAGCGTTTTTTTCATTTTAAAATGATATTTATTTTATTTTATTTTATTTGGGAAACCAACAGTTCTACATACATATTTATAGTAAACAAACAGATATAGTGTATAAACTCAGAATCAATAACAGATTTCCACAAAGTATGCAAAGTTATTAAAGAAAATATATTACTTTATTTTATTTTTTTATTTTATTTTATTTAGAAAACATACAGTCATACAAAATCAGTATTAAAAACAACAATTTTTTAACATAAAAAGACCAATTAAGTTTTCATAAATTAAAAAGATATAAACATTGAATGTGACAAAAAATAAAAAATAAATAAGAATTTTAAGTGAAAAAAGGATAATTGTTGACATTTGCGTTTTCCATGGAGGTAATAAATTAAAATAAATAAAAATACCGAATGTACACTCCGAGCCATCCACACATACACATGAACGCACATATAAAACATACACAAACATATACATTACATAAATACATATGTTATAATTTTGTGACAACTATTCCTGTCATAATTTTGTGAAGCAGTAGTTGGTCCGCACACACTCTGCGGTATTGTAGAGAAGTGATTCCATGGTGGGTGGAGGCAGTGAGAGTTGATACATAAGAAATACCGGTTTTGTATTTTAGGTACTTTATAAATTTGTTTTGAATATTTTCTATTCTTGTTAACGATTCCAACATCTTTAATTGTCTATTGATTGTCTTTTTGCGACACTCTCGAAAAAGTCTCCCCGATACAGTGCGAAAACGACAACTGCACGACAGCACGACGGATTGATTTTTCATAGATAAAATCGACGTTTCGCTTTCCCGTTTTCCGCAACTAAAAACTGAATTGATTTTTATATTTTTTTAGAAAAAAGTATCAGAATAAAGTTTTCTATGTAAGTACCTTTTCTTTTTTCGAAACTATTTTCCATATTTGTACACCATACGTCCAAAGACGGCAGATAAAATTGGGTGCTTTTTTTAGTTTTTTGGTTATCCTAGCTGGCATAAGAAACAATTTAACAATAGAAACACGCCAATAGTAAATATCTACGGTCTGTAAAAAATAAACCTTGGTCTAGTTTAGGGTTGCCATTCGTCCCGATATATCATGACTGTCACCGTTATTGAGCCCTCTGTCCCGACGTTCCGATGAAACCCATAATGTCCCCATTTAAACTTACACAGTGCAACGCTGTTGATCAACAAAAATCTTCCACAGTCTTACTGACAATAAATGTGGAAATAAGGTGGCAAATAGTTTCGGCCATTGATGTATCTAAAAAACTCCATAGAAGCTGAATTTGTTTCTTTAAAGTGAAAGTCAATAGGTTCTGTGAAAGAAAAAAATTTTTTTTTGTCCATTTTCGAAATTGAGGGAGTATTTAATTTCTAATCCTGCTCAAAAAAACCACAGTGGAAAAAGTTGTATCATTGATGTTGGCCCAGGGAAAAGGACCGATACAAAATGTCGTCTGCTGCCAGGGACTGTAGTCAATATTACAGTAATATGTTAATTTTAAATCATAAAAATAATATGGCCAGCGGTAGTTCTTCCGCAAGAAGCATCACGTAAAACGTAAGAAAAATATTTCGATTATATTTCTGAAAAACCGCTATAAAATTGCATTTTTTGTTACAACATATTTCCATTCCAGAACGTCCCGACGAGACCCTAGCCAAATATAGTAACTCTACTCTAGTTTCACAATCCAAGGAGAAATACGGGACTACTTTTGTATAAAGAAAAGTAAGACGTCTTTTCCTCTTAAACAAATTTGTAAAAGATTAACGTTTCGTTCTTATTTTAGGAACGTAATTGTTAAGTGGTGTCATTAGTGTCTTGACGAATAGACGGGTTCGTCTCGAAACCGGTAGACATGGAAAAGTTGCTAAGTGGTTAAATACAATTATTTACTAGCATTTAATAATTGATAAATGTTTTCATAGATACAATCAAATTAATAATTTATTGCAAAATTAATGAATGGTTTGGCAAATGCTATATTCTTATCCAGTTAGTGCGACCCGTCTAAGCTCTACGCAAATCGTTTCTATATTCTATTTTGGCGAACCAGTTTTAATTTAATGAAATGTGGCGGATATGATTATTATTAATATGGCTCGTAACGAAGTCACCAATTGCGGAACAACACCGCCCAAAGGCTCTGGGTGGAACTTTTGCAACGGTACTTTCTTCCACGCTGACCTCATCTCCAGCACAACCAGCCGCAGCCAAACTGAAGACAACGAGTAGAAATGACGAAACGAAAACACGAAATACATTTACTACGTATCCGTGGGACGTTCACTTATGTCGTGCGCGGGACTACTTTCACTTGAACTTGAACCAATGCGCGAAGATATCGAGCCACGATCGCCAAAACATCGTAGCCAACAAAAACAGTATTTTACAAGCGAATATTTCTTTTTCTTAATTGTTGAGAAATATGTTTTGAGATACAAATGTTGTTTCGAATTTTTATTTTATTGATATCAATAAAATATTCGACACAAAATATGGTTATCAGTATATTCTTTAATAATAAAAGAGACGAAATTTTCTCAATTAAAATATTGTTTTTGTCGGTTACAATGTGTTGGCGATCGTGGCTTGATATATCGGTCAGATAGCAAATTCTCTTTTATTCCATCTCTTCTCCTTGAAATTCCAATCAGCAAGAGTTGTTGTTATAATAATGGCCCTCGATTTGATATTTGCACTTTTTATAGTATAAACCGTATCGACGTGAGCTGTAGTACCGTTAATCTGATATGAAAAAAAAAGAAAATAAATTTAGCCTACTTACGGAGAGCAATCACTTTTTAAGTATGTAGATGTTTAAGGCGATGAATGAACTCATCCAACTGAATATATGTAGATGTTATCGATGTACATAATGAGATGGTGGTACATATCGACACCCGTAAATGAAGCGAGATATAAAAACATTTTAAAAGTTCTTATATCTAAAACCAAAAATCATGTTTCAATTATTTTTTTATTTTTTTAATTATTTATTTACATACATAAGTTTACTGTTCATTATTTGAGAAATAAGTCCCAACTCCGTGGGACTAAAAGTCCTATGTTGAGATGGAACTAGCAATTAGTTGACGCAGACACATGATTATATCATCAGAAACATAAAAAATATATTTTTTTAAATTAAACATATATATGGCGGCACATGAATATGGTAAACAGTAAACTGAAATATTCGGAAAATCATTAAAGAGTTTCCTACTCAAATCCCTCCCACTAAGGAAAATCCAGTTCATAACTCCTTTCTTGAAAATAGTTTTTGTCCTTGAAAGCTTAATATGCTCTTCCAAAATATTGAACACTCTCGGTGCGATAAATGAGAGATGTCTCTGAGCAAAAGTCGTACGGGTTTTGGGGATGACATAATTCATGCTCTGGGAAAACCTAGTACGGACATTTTGCTGAGACCTCTCCGTATTGTTCGACCAGAAGTGTGTAAGTGCTTCTTTTAGGTACAGTTGTCTCATATCCAGCACCTTCATGTATTGGAACAACTATTCTGACGGGTATGTTGGAGGGCGCCGGAATATTATTCTCAATAATAATTCCTGTGAAATTATGAGAGGCTTAAGTTATTCGATTAATTCGATCTAAAAATTCAGAACAGTGTCCTTGGTACGTTTTGATCATGTAGAATAGAATTTTTATTATTATGTAGAAGAGAGTTTTTTTTTATCAATTTACTGTTTATTTACAATATTAAAAATATACACATACTACATACATTATACGTTTTATTTTTATTATCTAAAAAAGGTTTCTTAAAATAAGATATACTCTAAATGACACATATTTTTTTACTGTTCTCCTGTGTTTTTTTTTATTAAGATTAAAAAGTTTTAATACTTGATATTGATTTTCAGATTTCTGGGAGATTATAAAAGTTTTTTTTTCTACATATTTATTATGATTTAAAGCTGAAATTACATTGCATTTATGTAAAATTAACGTATTTGGAAATCTGGGGTCTCGAGAAATTTTTTAATTAGTGGAAATTTGCATGATGGGTGTTTTTTTTAAAAATATGTATCAATTACTGGGGGTTCTCCTAGGTCTTCCAAAATTAAATTTATTGGTAAGTTCTAGGCTTTTTCAATAAAACTTTAGCGATTATTTATTTATTCGATTACGTACCTAGTAGTTTTATTACTTCACACAGTAAATAACAATGTTTGCGCTTAAAGTAATTTTATTTTATTTAACGTCTGAAGAAATAAATAAATTTAAATTATTTCTACCACAACCAGCTGTTTGATGAAAGCAAAAATTGTCTTAAAAGAGGCAGCCCCGAGTTAACTAAATATATTAAGGTTATTCTTTTTCATCTAATCAAACACAAAAAAACGTTTTAGCTTTATACAAACCAAAAACCAAATCTACCTGAGGATTGTCTTTTTAAAGCAGGTAGAAGGTAACAGACATGTGCAATTTAACTTGGGATTACATTGTTGGTCCATATCAGGTAGAAGGGATGAAAATAGGGGTGAATCCTAAATATGTGTATTGGGAAGAGAGCGTATTATTCGATTTGTGTATTCTTTTCGGATTTTACAATTTTAAAAAAAATATTGATCTAACAAAAATCGGCAGGACAATGAATGATTTAACAATTCGTACATGAATATTTATTAGTTTATTTTTCTGTAAATATATCCGTACAAAATGTGGATTTAATCTGTTTTCGGACAGGTATATAGTAAAGTACTTATTTTTATTACTAGGTTATTGAGTTTTGAAAAAATTCATAACTGTTTGAATGTACCTTCATTTTTATGAAACCTGAATCCGCATCTGATAGTGCATAGGCCACGGGAATCGGTAAAGCACATGCAGGGTCTCAATTATGTGTTTCAGGACGGTATGGTGATTCGTTTTAAGCTTACATGTACCAGGTTCTATAATTGTGAAATTTATTTTGGTTGTTTTTGTAACGTTTTTAATTATCCACTACTTTTTATTCGAGTTATGTGGCTAAAGTTGTTTATATTGCAAAAAAACATTTATATGAAGACTCACCGTGCCAATTAAGATGGCCTGTCAATGGAGTATTTTTAAAAAGTACACAAATATTTTATTCAATACTTTTAGCTAAATATAAAAATGGGAGTGACAAAAACGAAAAAACAAACACTAAAAAAAAGTAATAAAGAAACAACACTAAATAACAAATATACTAACAATAAGTAATGGTAGTATACAAATTGTTTTCATTCAAAAATAAATTCCCGATCGAATAACCACTTTTGTATTTGGCACCTACTTTTAGTAGTAGCATTTCTAAGACAAGTAAGCAACAAATGCAGAAAACATCTAGTCCACAATTTAAAAAAAGAAGAAATTTTTGGTGTCAGTAAGATCAATTCTATGTTCTGCTAAAAACAACCAGGCCGCTTTCATACAAAAAACTGTAATAATCACCGTCTGAAAAAAATGTCGATCACAAAAACGGCATTTCTCAATTTGCAGAAAACACCCACAGCGCTAGAAAAATCTTATAGTATAGATGCTGATTGGAAGATTTACGGCTCCAGAAATTTTGTTCTGTTTAATAAATTAAAGTGGATAAATACGATAATCTTCATTTTATATATTCATTAATTTAAAAATACCTGCAGTCAAAAAATATGTTTTAATATAGAATGTCACGCCATACATTCAAAGTTTGAATGAGGTATCATTGAAAATTAGAGCTGGCGGTTTTCTGCAAATGCATGTTTTAGGTTACGTGGTCAGCCACATAAAAACATGTTATTAAAGTTACTATAACAAATGAATTAAGTAATTCTTTACAATGTGTTGTAATTTGAATATATAATAATATGGTCAATACATAATGACACATCATACATCAGAGTTTTATGGCTGGCTCTTGCAAAATGTAAATCTTAAGTTGTGTGGTCAACCAGATTATAAAAAACATTAAAACAGGTCAAATTCATAATTAAATTCTTTTTCGTAAAAAAAAACAAGTATGCATTATTTATCGCTTGTCAAAGTAAAAAACATTTAAACTGCTGTGTAGATTTGATTATTCACTTTTTTCACAAAAGTGCTATTATCTCAGTTTTACATTTTTATAGCGGGCTGTTTTCTGTATCTGGAACATTCTGTATATGGAACATTCTTACATGTAATACGATAATTTAATGTTATTTTGCATACGAACATTGTATTTATTAAAATAAAGCATGTATTGTGTTCATATAAAATTCAAAAAAGTATTATCCAAAATTCAAAAAAATATTGATAATATAAGCATTTACTTTGCGGTTTTTTATGTTTAATAATCTACATATTATATTGTTTCAGTGGTAAATAATTACAATAATACACCTTAAAATCATTGTGATTTACGATTTGCTTTAAATATATTTATATCATGAGAAATTTGCATTTATTCAGATGCATAAATTCAGAAAAATGAATAACAATTTGAGTAAAGAAGTGCTGTAGCATTCTATCCATCCTTGTCGAAAGATATTGAATTTTTAACATGTAGTGAATAATAAAAACCTAATACATTTTGTTGTTTTCCCTATTTAAAACAATATTTTTTAAGGGGGAATTTCGCAAATCAAGATAAACGTTAAAAACGTAATGTATATAGTTTTTATGATTCTTAAGATATAACTTTCATTGGATTCAAAACAAGTTTTTATTCATAATTTTCGGCTTTAAAAATGAACACTTACTAAACGGCTAGCAGTTGGCATCACGTCATTTTGACGTCACGTGTTATGACCGCTGACTGCGCTTCTAAAAAACATTGCGTGTAAGTTTGGCGCCAAAACGTCATACGTGCCGTTCGTCCCACAGGGCGCAAATCGTTTCGTTTTCGGGTAAATCAAAATACATATTTTTGAAACCTTTGTACAAAATATATCCGACGTCCCACGAAAAAAATATTTATATCGATACCATAGTAATTTTTTGCTTATGTAAAAATAAAAAAATTGAAAAGAGGCTTTTGAAAGAAGTATTCTTTTTCCATTTAATGTTTAACATATAAAAAACAATTTTCAGAAAATTTTGATAGTTAAACATCTGTGTTTTAATGACCCATTGAATGAATACAAATTAAAAATTCTGCGAACTACCGATTACTGAGAAATATTCTTCAATTATGATAAAATTATCAATAAATAATATGTATTATTAATGTTTGTTGTTTTAGGACGTAAATAATAAATTTATTATTTGAGCAAAAATACTGTATGCTATGGGGTGTATTCATTTATATTTAAGAAGGTAAACATGAAAAGTGAAATATAAAAGGAAAAATAATGAAACCCACAAAGCCTTGAAACCGGCTTGTCAACAGGTTTCTTATATTTTCTTTACAAAGAAAAACGTTAAATAAATGTAAAAAGTTATAAAAAAAATAATAAGAACTCAAAGCATACGTATTGTTTACATAAATTTAAATAGATGACTGTTAATACAAAATAATAATCAATATAAAGCCTTGTTACATATTAGCAATTTAATAATTTTTTTCTCAAAGTTTTGTCAACATTTTCTTTTAAGATCTGCTTAGGAATCTTATTGAAAATTTTAGAAATTGTATAATGAAGTACTCTTTGGCCATACTTGTTTACAAACCTCTGTACTGACAAGCCTTCACATTGTGCTAGTCTTGTATTATGTGTACGTATATACCTTTTCTAGTAGTTACTATCAAATAAAAAAAATATATATGTATATATATTAACCAAGAAAATATATTCTTCGTTGTTGTATTTTATTCCAAGCATCACAAATGTAAGAACCCAAAATATGCATAGCTGAGCATAAAGCACAGAGAACCCTTCTTTTATCATTTTTGTAGCATGTGGACATCACGCGTCAAGGAGTTCTCATCGATAGCCAGTACTTTCGCCTCCTCTCGTGTCAACCCCGCGTCCCTTGCTTCGGCCGAATAAAGCCAAAAAATCGTCAACGATGGTCTTCCAGGACGTGACGGTGGGACCTCTCAGATGTAAAAAAGAGGCAATTTAGGTTAAGGCTCTCTTGAAACATTCGCAACACGTGTCCACTGCTGCACCCTCGAAACACTCGTGATAGAAGGCTGCTGCATCCGTTCTCAGATTTTAATGTTGGTAATGACATCGACCCACTTTAAACACAATATTATTCTCAAACACTCTCAAAAGTTTGGAGTTTTGAGTTTTAGAAGGAGCCAGGATTCGCACCGATATAGGAGTACTGGCACTTTACAAGAGTCAAGCAGCCGGCATTTCGTTTTGACTGAGTATTCTTCTTCTTCTTCGATAACGCTACAGCCCAAATCGAGCCTTGGCTTCAACTTCAACTTCCTTCAACTTTTGCCTCCAACTCCACCTGTTCTTGGCAGCATTTTCTTTACCGGGTCATTTCCAAGGTTCAATACCAATCCGAGGCTCTGTATTCGGTTTCGTAATAATGGTGTTTTACAGAAAGAGGTGATTAGCCTCTCGCCCAACCCCCTGGAAGCCTCAGGTTTTTCTGTTAAGGTTTTCCTTCCCTTGGGTGGTTTAGTTTCAGTTTTATGGCGCCGAAGACTCGCCATTGCCCTATTTCTGTTGGCAGTGACCTACACATATTACATTTCCAAGGTTCGCGACGAGGACGCTAGAGAGTAGGACTCGATGGTGTTGCTGATGTTATGCAACGTGGCGTATTTGACTGAGTATAGACTAGATAATTATTTCACTGGGAATCCAACCCCAAACCTTTACACATTAATCCAGTTTATTAGCCTCTAGTGTTTGTTTCACAGGGCTTTCGTCTTCATTATTTAATTTATCTACACATATTTTTGAACGCGAATGAAGATTTTTAAAAAAAAAATACTACGGCGTATTATTTGTCATTAATTTTTTATTTACTTTAGACCTAATTTAAAAGCTAAAACTTCAATATTTATAATTTAACAGATGCGTTTTGAATGCTATCCGTTTTTATTTGTGTAAAATTTTGTGAATTCATTCAAATAAGCATGTTGCAATGTTTTACTGAGTATTATATTTTAAATGTGAAATTCAATCTTCCGTGTTCTATTATCTTTACTCAATTTTCCAGAAATAGAAAGTCTTTTTGTAAAAAATCATAATAGCATATTGATAAGGCAAAGTTCGTATGACCTATTGATATTAATTCTGTGTGCCAAATTCTAGAATGAAAAACAAATTCTTACTTTTTACCAATACAAAATTATAGAGAAATCATAAGTGATATTTTTTATAATGTTGTCTGGAAAATTGAACTAAAATGAATGTTACTCATATGCATATAAATAGTTAAAACCTCAATTATGTTTTTTTTTATTACATGACACTCTAATTTCTTTTAGCACGGGGAATTTATTATCACAGTGAAGTGTAAAAAAATACTTAAAAAAGGGATATTGCTAAACAGGTTTTCTTTGTATAAAAGTCCCTTAGTGATTAAAAAATAAAAATAAATTATGTACTACTTTAACGTTTCTTGAATTTTTTTCTCAAATATAAAGTGACATGAAAATACTTTAAAAAATCGTAACAGAGATTATTCAAGGTCACTACCATATATTATCTTATTTATTACTATTTTAGTGTCATTTTATACATTTAAAAAAAATGTACTTTAAATAGTAAAAAGTTTAATTTTTTAAAACCCTTTAGTAGAAAGAGGTTCCAGTGTATGTAAAAAGATATTGTTTTTACAATTTAAAGTGTGAAACTATAGACAAAGCCTGATTACTGACTAGCCTGTCTTTCGAACTTGTACCGTTTCTACAATTAAGAATTTAAAGCATCATCGCTTTATCCCAATGTTTTTATTCAGCGTTAGACATTTGTATGCATGGTAATGCGGCAGCTACTGTTGTAGCGGAAATGTATACAAAATAAGAAATTAACATACCACTCAAATATTTTAATTTAAGTAGTAACATCATATTTTTTCCGTGCGCAAAATCGAGTTTGTTCCGTTTTGATTACCGCTATATTTCAAGTTGAAACTGTCAATTTTTTCACCAGTAAAAAAACAAAGTATTTTACACTATGCACATTCCATCACATCATTAAATAAAAAATAGTCATTTCTTATAATTTTTAGCTTTGCCAATGCATCTGAAATTCAACTAAAATCTGAATTATCTTCGGTCAGTTAACAATAAGAAATGGACAATTTGATGTCGATGACTTATATATAAAATAAACCTGTAAAAGTTTTTCAATAGGTTAACTTGAATGTTAAATAAAATAACTGTTTTTAACGTTGATCCGAAGTTTTAGTAATTGATTTATTATTTAAAGTTGACAGAAATAAAAAATACTATCGTTTTAAAACGAAAGGTACTTCGATTTCACCTTTGAAATTAGTGAATAAAATGCAATATGCAAAAAAATACACAGTAGATACTACAAATTCTACTAAGTAGATTTTGTTTGAATCTGTATTTTCTTATCCTGTCTCTTTTACAGCATGTACCCACACACATTACTAATTTTTTATTCAAATTGGGTTATCTAACTATTTTTGATATTTTTAAGTGAGACTTAACTAAAGCATTTAATGATTTATGAATGAATTTGGTTTTGAGTTCATGCAATATTTATTTACTTTTAAAATGTATAAAAATATAGGACAGTTGCTTTTCTAAATAAAATAAAAGTAAAATATGTAGACATATGATAATTCCTTGCTTACTAAAAAAAAACGTAGTTTTCACATAAGGATTAGAAGAAATGATAAAATGCTATTTCACAATATTTAATCAAAATAATGTTTTTGTCAATTTATTTTTTTAACACTTTGTATACATATAATATTTGTATAAGGGTGGGCATATTGCCTTAGGGAAATTTCTTCTTAACTACCCAAACCGTTCACTTTGAGAAAATTACAAGTACATGGACATATTCTAGGTAATTATGCAGAATTTTGTACTTTTATACAAAAATTTCAAATAAAAAAATAACAAAAAAGTTACACTTTGCTATGAAGAGGGGAGCGGAGAGGAGATGGGAAGGAAAGAAGAATGAGAAAGAAACTCAAACATTTAGATAGTGACATTTCTAAATTGATTTAAATGTAAATAAAGAAGGGCCGTCTCTAACATTAGTGGATAAATTATTCCAGAATCAAACAGATACCACTCTGAAACAAGGAGCAAGAAAATTAGAGCAGTGAAAGTGTATTAAAAGGATTTTCTCTTTACTACAACGAAGATATAGTCCATGTTGTGATAAATGTTGGTAGAGCTCTCTTAGATAAACAGGCGAAATAGGATTATTCAAAATATTGTGAAGAAGTGATAGAATGTGAAAATCAACTAGTTTTTTAATATGTCCAAGTGTTTTCAGACTGGTTGGACCCTGGGGAGTCATTTAGATGAAAATTTGCCGCAACAGAGAGGGAAAACATTTTCAGCCAATGACAGGTCATAAGCCCTGTATATGTCTAGACTTCCATATTTCCTTCTCAAAAATGTTTTCAAAATTAGAAGGCAAAAGATAAAACTAAGAATCTCAATAAAACAAAAAAATCGTTTGAGATTTTCTGTAATTGGCTAACCAATCCAGAGCCCTATGCACCATTTGGATGCCGAAAAGGGAATAATGATGATATTTCACACTGCGTAAATTAATATATTAATATTTGACTAAATATGACTTTACGCTAACATCAATTTGTATTAATTATTATATGCTCACTTGTATTGTAATTTATTACGATATTAGTACGAACGTAAGTATGTATTTGAAATAACTTATTCTTCAAAACACTTCCTTTATTTCTCAAAGCCACTATAATTAATTATATTGTATAATATAACATGGAATCAAGGCATTCAACTTAATTCAATAACCGAGAACTTACAGCAAAATATGCATGCGTCTTTTTTTTGTATTTATTCAATTATCAATTATCAATTATTAATTGATAGATCCCACATCAAATATGAAGAATACGTTTGGTAGGAAAATACGGAAGTTTAGGCAATTTCAGGGTTTATGACCTGTTGTTGGCTGCTTTAAGTGATTACATTATATGACACAATGGTTAACCCTTTGCTCCTGATGGTACAAATTTGTCCAGCTGTAAAATAACTCATGTATCTCTTACATAAAAATGCATTTGACGTAAATAATCACTGTTGGTACATATTCGAACTTTTTTTTGTAGTTTCAGCCATTTTGAAGTCATTTGTTAAAACAAATGAATCGCAGGGATTGGTTTTGCGTAGAGCTGTCAGCCGTTTGGTTAAAGACTCTACTGCTCCTTTACAAACCTCAATATTATTTATTTGATAGCGGGTAAGTTTTTTTTATTTTTAGTTAATATTTTTGTAGTTTGATTATCATGCGGGTTTCTAATTTTTTTTATATCGGATTGGAAAAATAACAACTTTTTATATTTCAATTCCCTGGCAGAACAAAGTTGTACCCCTTTTTTTATTTTGTTTTGTGTAATGAGTTTTTAAAAAAAAAACAAGAAAAATATCTTATTGTTTTCAAGCTATAAATAACATAAGACAAAAAAAAGTTCAAAAACTCTACTTTAGTAGAGTTAAATTAATGTTTAGAAAACAAATGATTAATATTCACTATGGTGGCCTCCATGTTGTAATGGTTAAGACACTTAACTCACGCACGAAAGGTTTTGGGTTCAATTCCCGGTAAGACACAAAAATTTCAAGTGATTTTTCTCAAACCAGCGGTGCTATTCTAAACTGCCGTAAAAAACACTTTTAAGTACAAAATACGCGAGATAAAAGTGATTTTATAGCCGCGAGAGCGTTTGAAATATCACCCCTGGGTGTTCTGTGTTGTAGTTCACCGTATGTTCAACAGACCATTTTGCAAATTGTACAAAATACATTTTATTTGTTATTAGAGCCAAATCAATAAGTGGAGATTGACACTAAAAAAATGATGAAAATACTATTTACTAACGGAAAAAATCATTATTATTTAGCTACACGGACGCGTAATAAGATAATGAATATATTGGAAAGTATAACTTAATTTTTAAAAAATGGTGTATTGAACATACAAGAACTAGGGCAGCGCACTATAACTGGGCCTTCTGCCCTATTGTGGGGCTATTTTTTTTAAAAAATAATTAAATTCACCATATTGCCAATTTTAAAAGAGTGTCATTCGTTGTTTTCCTAGAATTTTACATTATATTTTAATTGCATAAAACCAGTATATTTTGTTTGTCATTTTATTAAATCAATGGATTTATGCCTCCCAATGACGGAAAAACATTAGACTGGAATGTTGCATAAAGAGGCACTGACACTCTTCTGGTCGAACAATAAGAAGAGGTCTCAGCAAAACAATTTCTTTTATTTTTTTAATCAATTTTTTTTATACTTTTGTATTTTGAATATTTTTTTGTGGCACGTTTTTTTTTTAATATTTGATATGTCATGTATTTTTTAAATGATGTTTTTGTTCAATGTAGTAAATAAGGTGATGTTGATTGTTAAAGTTTTATACATATATTCGTCCCAACTTAGCGCAAGACTTTGGTTCCATGGAGTTGGGACTTGTGTCTTAATAAATGTCAAATGAATATATTGTGTATAAAATAAATATTTTTGAAAAATCCTCAAGTATAAACTTTAACATCTCTTCAATTTTCAGAACTTGCATAAAATGTTTGCTCTCGTAGCGAAATCTACATCTAAATCATAGTATCATATATATTCAAACATGATAGACTGTATTTGTAAAATTAATCATATAATTCAAACAATATAAATTTGTTGTAATATAGAATAGGTCATAAAGTTCACTGACAGTGATAAGGCTATAATCATTTATAGACCACGTGAAGATAATATCGTCGGCGGAAATTTAAATTGTTGTAAAGAAAAAAAACAAACTAAATAAGAAAAGAATATTTAAAAAAAACGTATTACTTATTTCAGATTCTATGCCATTATTTTTTCATCAGGGCCTAATGTGGTGGTACATAGGGCACTGCGTTGGTACACCGATTGCATCGTATCTCGATCACTTTTGTAACATGAATGTAAAAATAATAAGTCAGCTTCAGGTGCCAGTCCAGGGACTTTGAAATGTTGCGGTTTGAAAACACCTTTCACCTGTTATGTCTTTCGTATCGAAAATCGAACTCTTTTAAGGTAGGCAAACGCGCTGACTACTAGAAGACGGTCAAAATATACAAGAAAACATCACTTTTGGCTGTACAGTATTTTTTGATCTGATTTATAAAATATTAACAAAAACAAGGAATAAAAAACAATTTACAGATTTTTACCATCGCGGCCTAAGAACAGCGTGGTCTCATCTGACGTTTTTGAAAAAAAAAATCTTTTTGTATATTTTTTCTCTACCAAAGTTATTTTTAAAACTGTTTAAAAAACGTGTCAAATTCTTTGTACTTTAGGAAACAGCTAAGCAACTTAATTATAGTTAATTTCTTAATATTCCTATTAAAAATCGTTTTATTCGCTTTTTTGGGGCAGCTATGGCCATGTGAATTATTTTCTCTAAATTTACTTCATCTTTTAAAACATTTAAATAATAAAATTAAAAGGTGAATTGAATACTTTAAATGTCAAATATCTAAGAAATAATAATTCTTAGAAATAATAGATAATTATTCTTATGCTGAAATAGAGTCAATGTTAAATATTTCTAGTCTACAAAAACGTAGAACTAATATTGACTCCATATATATGTTCGGCATACTAAATGGTATAATCGATATTCCATCATTACTGGGACAAGTAAAATTCAATATCCCGACTCGTAGATTGAGAAACAATGAAGTACTGTTCATCGATCAGTATAGAACAAACTATGGCCTAAATTCTCCAATGACCCGCCTTTGTCGTATTGTTAACTCAAGACAGGATCTGGACTTTTTTGGTTTAAGTTTACAACGATTTAAACGAGCACTACATAAATAGTCCAGATCTTGTCTCGATGTCCCTTATGTTTGTCAATGCTTCTTTCTTTTTTCTTTAAATGTTTTAAACTACTCTTTTATTGTAATATTTAAACCTTATAAATTGTATACATGGACAATGTCCGTTAATAAATAAATAAATAAATAAATAAATAAATCTAAGAAATAACTGAATAAGCACGAATCAAAACTTTAAGCCTTTATATCTCAGTTTCATGAAAAAGCTAAATGATTTGTTGTTCTGTGGTCACGCTATGTCACTTTACAGTGTTTTAAATTTCTGCCAACGATATAAATAAGAGAACTAACATCACAGTATACCAAATTAACACCGCTCATGGCAGACGAGAATCCCATTAAACAGGAGATATAAATTTTTCAACTGATTATTTAATTATTAACTTTTAAAAATAGTTTCACTTAAGGTGTATCGTCGTTTCATATTAAATATGGGCCATGTGACTCGGAGCACATTCTGAAAAAATCGATAAAAACGATTAAAATAAAAAAAAATAAACCGAAAACAACACTTCTGTGTATGGACTAAGTAGGAAAAATACATTGTTTTTTAATATAGTAATATATTTATTTAAAATATTAATCACTTTATGCCAAAAAGTCGCATTTTGATGATTTTCTCAGAATATGCTCCGAGTCACATGGTTCATATTTGATGTGCAACGACGATATGTTATTTGGTTCATGAAAGTACCCGTCGGTACACGTAAGTGGATGATAAATAAAACGCATTTAAATTTGGAATCCAGGATTTTGCTTAGAATCATAAAAGTCATAAAAAAATCATAAATGTGTAATAAATGAACGATTGTCGTTTAAAACTTTTTTTAATCATCCAAATGTCGTCCTGAACACAGTAGATATTATGCGTCATAAAATAGAATTCATTTTATTAAATTTTTACTTGATCCGTCTCCGAGAATACAATTGAAAACAAGAAACGAAATTTCTCCAGGCTTCTACCGATATAAGTACCCGGCATTAAAACAAGTACATCGGGCTTAGGAAAAGACTGCTGGCCTAATTGACTAACTTCGGCTTCGAAAAGCGTCGTCTTTGTCATTCATACATTTATACAAATACTGGACTCATGCGACAGAGACGACGCTCTACAAAGTCGGCAGTCTCGTTAGCCAGATGCACTTTATTAAGTGCCTGGTACTGTAGTGTGTGTCTAGTATTCTCAAGTCAGTTTTGCGTCCCGTGGACGTGAACTGCTGTCAAACTGTCGGTCGTAGACGTCCAGGACCCCGATTTTCCAATGCCTAGATTTGCAGGCAAGGATAATAATTAAGGCTCTCGGGAGACTCCCGTATCGTCCCGCTTGATGATAGTTGCCACCGAAAGTTGCTGCGTCCGTTAGTTTATTTTAATATTCTTTTCACAGTCAAATAACCACACACTCAGAAATGTTTCGAGGCACCTATTCTCAAAACTGTAATAATTGCTTTTTTGGCCCCTATTGATTTGCAACTATTTGTATCCGTAGAAAAAAAAATACGTGAGGTGTTATGTGGACGTTTTAATTAAAATATGTATTTAAACATACATTATTCACATATTAAGTTTCAAAAAGATTACGATGGCCGGAACTTGAGAAATAAAAGGCAATGATTCGACTTTACTTCAACATTACAATACCGACCTATTCTGATAACATTCCCCCAGCAAGCGTTACATAAGACGATTTCTTAAACCACTAATTTCCAAATACAGCTCTAATCATTTCATAATATTGATATACCGCATTCATAGAACATACTAGAACAGTTTGTTTTCATTATTTGAAGCATGTATCTTATGTGCATTAAAAAATATATAGTTAATAGGCGCATATCTTAATGAAGATAAAGACCCTTGCAATAAATAATCTATGATTACAATATAAAGTTAACTGAGATATCTTCAATAATCTTAAAAGTAAAATCTAATTTTCTATTTAAAAATGTGATTTTTTGTAAAAAAATTCAAGTAATTTGTCAGTGATTTGTAATTAACCATTTTTCGAAGAAAAAAAACATAAAAACATGATCATTTTCGTTTTTCTGTACACATGTTTTTACATTTACATTTCTTCAAACCTCCAATCTGCTGATTATTGTCCACGAAAATATAATTTATATGAGAACAATGTAATCCTACCTTTAGCTGTTACACCGCGGGCAATGGGGCCGCCGCAACACAAAATGTTTTAATTTAAAAACTGTAACTAAAAGAAGGGAAGGTTTAAAGCTTTCAAAATAATATTTAATGACTTTATGGTCATTAAAAACGCATTAAAGAAGTTGATGCGATTTGAGATGCACGCCCTAATCGTCTATTTTTATAACTTAATTATATTTTATTATGAGTTTGGTGTACTATTCCACATTGAGTTTGGAGTAATCTGCCTCTTTTTTTTTTTAAAAAATCTCGTTTTTATACCTGAACCTACATTAAAATGATGCAGTAAAAGATTTATCAGTTTTTCGATACAGAAAATTCAAAATCATTCAATTCTTAATCCGAATACTTTTATAAATTAGTTTTTTCTACAAAATCTTTAAATTGCAAATTCGTACAAATATCGAGTCAACTACATCGAAAAATATCGTAAATTCTTTACCGTCACATTGTTATCGAAAGCCAGTCAAATTGTGCAATGTGTTACCTACATATAATATAAATTCTGATAAATGTATTAAGATTGTATTTGTATATAAGTGACATTTCCATATTTTTAAAAGCCAAAATGATCATTTGCTTGCAAGAACCGTCATAGAATTATTATTATAAAAAACAAAATGTATAAAAATATTTTTAATCGATCACGTTTGAAATCGAATCTGGGACGTTCAGGATAAAACGTATAACTTCTCTTCTTGGGACAATCGAATAAAAATATTGTTTGTAATTTTTGCGTTCTGATTATTTTATAAATTTTTGAAATTTTGGGAGCTATTTTAAAATAATCATCAATGACTGCGCTACAAAATATGAATACAGTTGTAGCATAACCGCAAAACTACCATGAAACTACAAACCGATTCTAAATGGAATGCACATAATTATCACAGAAAACTTTTCTTTTTTTAGCTTGAATATTTTTGTATTTTTAGAAATAACCCGCTAGCTTATTTTGTAGAGGTTTGTCAGCAGTTAGGAAAGAGAGTTTTTTTTCTGTTCGGAAATATTAATTTAATGTTCTCATTTTCCCAACAATTATTATTTTTAATCAGTGTTATATTTTTTATTTTTTTATTTATTAGAGCCATTTACTGTTGATAACTAATCGCGATATCTTAGGCCGAAAACGAGTTTTATGAATTTAAGAAAAAGGAATCAGTGTTTGACATAGGTATTTTTAAATATCGGGTCATATTAAAAAAAAAAATATATAAATATTACGTAGGTGTTTTTATTTTAAATTCGCAACCATTTCCTTAAATTTCACATTTAAAAAAACATTATAATCATCATTCCCTTTCCAAACCCAATGGTGCATAGAGCACTGCATTGGTACACCAATTGCAGCGTATCTTGATCATTTTTATTACATGAAGGTAAGATTATCAATATTAAGCTTAAGGCACCAGTCCAGGGACTTTAAAATATTCTGATGTGAAAACACCCTTTTCAATAAATATTTAATATCAACCATTTCGGGAATCGAACACAAGACCTCTCGCCTGGTAAGCAAACGTGCGGACCATTTCACCACGAGATATAAAAAAACATACTTTTGTAAAAGTATTTTGTATAAAATGTTCTTATTTTAAATAAGTACCTACTTAATATTTATTTATAACATGCTTAATTAAATTATTTGTAAACGCATGTAATTTGTTTTTGGCTGATTTTATCTTGTTTTGGTAAAAGCCCTAATAAAAAGATTTCCAAAGAATAGTTCATATTTTTTCATATGGGTATCCTAAAAATCGTTTAAAAAAAGGGTAGTTTATTTGTTTACGCTACTTTGCTCACCTATTGAAAGAACTAATGAAAATTGGACCTCTCGAAATAAACAACGCCGTGGGTGGTGGACATTTGACCGACATTGTCTTTAAAACATAAAATATAACATAATTATATCTGTTTGATGTAAAATATTTGTTTTATTTTATAAGTTCAAAGTTCATTGATTAAATTACTCTTAATTAACGACCCTTTATTGATCCTCTCTGTTGTGTCAATCAATGTTTCCGCGAGTACAATAAAGTTTCAGAGAAATAAACAAACTGCTTTTTTTTCATTATAATTATCTTACATTTGTGTAATGATTATATTTTTTGCGATCTGGCAACATTACGCGGTGACTTCACGCATGCGCGTGGCGAAAGTGGGACGAAATGGATTGATTTTTGGACACAGTCCGATGTATTTAAGTATGATTCTACGCTCCTTCTGGACTATTCTTAGTTCTATGGTATGAGTAGAGGTTTTGCAAATATTTTTTTTGGGATGCTCGGAAAAGTACCGTGTATTTAGGAAACAAACATTTGCATATTGTTAAACGAAATAATAATATTCTGAATTGATCATGCTATTGCTAATGTCAATTAATATTTTCTCTTCTACGAAAAAAGTCAATTTGCAACATACAAGTCGACATAATAACAAAAAACAAAATAGAAAACAATTTATTAAATAATATTAATAACCTTTCAAGACCATCAAAAAGCGTGAAGAAAGAATTGACATTTTTTTTTTTTTTTTAATGTGTCAAACGAGAAGAATTGTATAAATGTGGATGGTCAAACGTAAGCAGAATCGTTGATTTTACTCGTGAGTTTTGACACTCACTCTCCGTAGGTTTAATAAATACCTACATTTTTATATTGCCTTCTCCATCTTTTATTTAAATGTTATGTTTAAAACGACATATTTTAAAGTGATAGATATTCTTTGAACGGATAACCTGATTAAGTGCCGGAATACGCCATTTATTGGCAAAAAACAAAAGTAAATACTTGTAATACAAAATAAAACAAATATAAGTATTTGACGTCGAATTGAATTGCAAGAAAATAATCATGGCAGCTTCACTAGATACAAAAAAAAAGCTCTGAAGCTACATTTATAATATTTATATACACTATACTACATTATAACGAAAAGTATAGTACTACATCGTAATAAAAATAAAGACATAACAAAAATACAATTCTTAAAATATTTATGACTTACTTAAAATAATCAAAACAATTACAAGAAAAAGAAAAAAAGAAAATATAAAAGAAAATATGGTAAAAAAGTAAATAAAATAAAATAAAATTGAATGTATGATTTTTATTTTTCCACTAATAGTTCGAATTCCAAAAACTATAAAAAACTAAAAATCTAGGAAAAGAAAATTTCAGAATTAAAAAAAAATAGACATTAAATATTGAAGATTGAAGGCAGCATTAAATTCCTATTTTTAGAACGTCATCATAATCCAAGTGCTTGTCTACAAAGATTTTTAAAAACTCAATATATATTTCAATAACAACAGTGTTTTGAATATGTTTAAATACTTAAAGACAAGTTGGATTTTCTCCCTACGAAGTTGTTAATATCTAAATTTGTTTCAACAGAGAGTAATAACATTTATGAGAAGTGAATATGGAAGTCTGGGCATTTACAGGGCGTGTAATTGTCTGGTTAAAGTGGCCACTTTACATACTGTGTAACATTCACTATTCTGCATATGTTTAAACATCCCCCTTTTCTTAACTCTTCCATCTGTATACTTTTGTGGAGTAAAAGAGCTGACACATTTATTGATGTGTGAAATTCATCTGGCTGAATTATTTAACCGGTAAGAACCGCCTAAAAACACTTCTTTTTAATTTTATGCTTCTTCTTATGCCAGTTAGTTTAGTATAAAAAATGTTTCGTTTATTTTTAAGCGTCGTCTAGTAGGTAAAATATTCAGCTAGATGAATCTCTTTTATTTAACAAAAGTCAACAAATGGGAAACTTGAGGAAATCCGGATGTTTAAAAACAGGAAAAATTATCGTAAATGTTACACAGTGTTCTAAGTAGCCACTTAAATCATTCAATGACTGGTCATGAGCCCTGTAAATGCCAAAGCTTCCACACTCCTTTCTCAAAAATATTTTCTCTCTGACGCAATAAATTTAGAGGGAAGAAAAATTAGTTCTAATGCATCTCAACCTTTTAAAGTAGGTATGCTGATAAAAGTGGTAAAAATAAAAAAGTCAGCCTCATGGTCAGCACGTTTGCCTACCACGCAGGAGGTCGGTCTCGGGTTCGATTCCCGACATGGTTGACATAAAATATTAATTTAAAGGGGTATTTTCACACTGGCCCTGGACTGGTACCTGAAGCGTAAGACTGATCATCTTACCTTTGTGTAACAAAAATGATCAAGATACGTAGCGATTGGTGAACCAATACAGTGTCCTATGCACCATTAGATGCGGAAAGAGAATGATGACGATGAAAAATACTAAAATGAATTTTGTAACTGTCAAAAAATATTAATAATTTATTCGTGGGTATTTAAAAATATTTATTTCATACTAATTGATCGTTTTAAATATGTTGTGTGCTAGAGGGAAATATAATAATTTAATTGAATATATGTTAAAAGAATTGTGCAAGAAAGAAAAGTGTGTTAAAATTAAAATAATTACCTTGATAATTTAATTTTCAGTTTCCGTCTGAGCCGGCCGATCAACATAGAAAGTTACACAGATGAAATCCTGATTTTGCGCGTTACTGCATCCACTTCACTTGTAAAATGAATTACATTTGTGTAAAATAATAATCTTATTGATAAAACCAACAAATCGGAAAGCTCAATAAAACAAACACTATGTACTTCACAATTTTCTAAATTACGCGTTGATTTCGAAAAGAGTTATTACCTTAAAATACAGAATCATTTTAAGCGACGCTTCCTTTTTTTAAAAACGGTCGCGATGGTTGCGTTTGAGTTTACGTGATAGAAAACATCGCAGCGAAAAAATAAAAGAAAAACGGAAGCGTTCTTAAAGTGCGCGCACTCGAAGAGAAAGGCGGTTCCGGTCGGTGGTGCGCGCGGCGTACTGCGCACTCGACGGTCAATGAACAACTGTGTTGATAGTATCTACTTGAAAGCAGTATCCCCTCCACGAGCCCGCAGCACCCTACATTGAAACCGACCCGACAAAACCCTGCCCGAGTCCGAGTAAAATTTATGCAAACAACAAAAGAAACAAACCACCGAAACACCAGCGTTGAAAAATCTGTACAAATACTTTGAACCTTCTTCCGAAGAGCGTTCTGTATCAAGACTATCATTGGTACGATATAAATTGACCTTATTGCTCAATCAAAGCAGTGACAACAATTATTGTACAAGGGGGAAATCAAATTAAACCATTACATAGAAAGGGACTGAATTTTCGCGAATTTTCTATAACATATACCAATTCTCTCGTCTTATTTTTTACTTAAGTGTCATCTACCCCTGAACGTTTATTGATGTTTCCTATGGCTAAATCTTGTGTAATTGGATTCCATGGAATCATATGCCTGTGACTTGATAGCATGTCTTTATAATGAACAAACAGTTTCGTCAATATCCTACACGGTGGACGATTATTAGTAAGAATTATTCTGGAATTGATGCATCTTTGTTAAATACAAAATAATGAAGAAAAAAAACGTAAACATAGTTTCTGAAAACATTGATAAATGTTTGTATAACAAACCGTCTGGGAAGTGAAAAAATCTTTATTTCCAAAGAGTAGCCCGTACATAATGTTTTATTCAACTATGTCTTGAATATATGTGAGACGAATATGTTTGATATATTTTGTCTGTATTTCTGTGGCTTTGGGCACTTGGGTCACAAAGGCCAATGTCAGATTTCATATTTTTCTTACCACCACTTTGTAGAGGGTGGATGTCTAAGGATTCAACTATTTTATACACACATTCAACATGTGTTGTAATGATTTTAAATAATATTTGTTATTGAAAACGGCAGACTGTTCATCATAACGTCACAAAATGGCTAAATAATTAATCTACATTAATATTACAATTTACGACATTGACCCACAGATTCAAGTCATCACAGTATTATTTTTTGTGTTTGTTTCTTGTGTCTTCATAATATGTACGTTATTATTATTGTTAATGTCCTAAAATGTATTTAACAGATTTATGAATTATTTTTACGGTTATACTGTTGATTGAAAATCATTTTCAGGAAAAAAACTTGATTAAAAATTATGAAATATTCTGGCGCATTGATTAAAATTCTAATTCCTTATTGCGTGTCTGTTTCTTACGTTAAGCAAAGAACGTGGAGAAATTGACTTCTGAATCAACCTCCTGTGTGTCCTCTCACATTAGGTCCGCATCTTGTAGTTCAGATATAGACCAGTTGAAAACTGTTGGAGTGTATATTTAGGACTTGAGAGTAGGCTATTATTTATGTTAAATTTATAAACACGGCGTTCTTATTTTTAAAATAGGGAATCAGTGGTATAAAAGCTCTTAACGTCACCGCCATCTCTATGGATCTTTTGTTACGGGTTCTCGTAAATAAGTTGTTAGAATGTGTATAGGTGTTTCATCACCTGCACCGCAGTACCTAAATATAGATTAATTAAGGTTACATTGTTCATTTATAAAGGTTACATTTTAAATCAAATCGAAATTACAAATATAAGTAACAATCCAAAAATACAACACAGCTTTGACAAACCATTAAATGTCAAGACAACGTATTTATTTCATTGTTATAATAATTGTAGGATTCTTCTATATACCACTTATCTACAAGATAAAAATTTGTACATGTTTTAAGCCGTCATTTCACAGGTGACACGCCGTTTGCAATTATTTAATTTATTTATTACATAATACGGAATTCTAAAATGTAAATGCCACTTCAATTAGCCGACTTGTAACTGGTATTAAACGACCAGTCAGTACTTTAGGGCAGTGGCTTGAGCCAGTTAACTTTGTACCTAATAAGGTCTATTACGCCATTGACGGATTGCATTAATAGTGATATGCAATTTTAATAAGCCCCCAGAGTACCTGTGTGAAGGCAAACTGCTGCAATGAACACTTGCAAACATACACACACACATTTCTATGTCTACACACAAAGAGGCACAGATTTATTCGCATAACAAGATAATATGTAATTAATATTGCAAGGTGTAAAATAGACGCAGGAAAATCAGCTCTCTAATTGGTACGTGCGTGTGTTTGCTCAAGACCAAAAAATAAGTATATTTACTGAGTCTTAGATTAACAATAATATTTTTAATTAAAAAAAATACAAGTGAATAAATGAAAGACTCATATTTATGGGAATAAAGAAGGTCGGTCAGTGATAGTACGAATCTAAGGAATAAAATCAGTATAAAAAAACACGGTTTTACTTTGTTGGGATCTGAGTTCCTATTACAATGAAAAGTTAACAGACTTGTTTTCATTTTTCTATTAGCAAAATTTTATTCTCTGTACGGATATTTACTTTATAGACAATTGAAGATGAGAGGGTATTAGAAGCTAACTAAGGAATCTCTATTGAAAGAGTTAGTGAGATATTTGCGAAAAACTTTGAAAAAATAATTGTCAGATTTCTTATTATGCTTCACTAACTCACTGGAAAATGCTAAGTTTGCGGTTTTAATTTGTATAATTGAAAGCTGTTTTTACAAGGTTTAGAGACGATTTTGAATTACGCTATAGTTTTATGTATAGTTTATTTTGGAATCAACAACTAATTTTCCGTTTTTGATGGAGATTACTAAGTTTGCTTCTAATACCGCCATAACTCTGTTACGTCCCATTGTGATCGAGGCCCTGGGGATGATTAAATGGAAAGTTAATTATAGTCAATTATATTATTTAATATAAAATCTAATTTTTTTTATGAATAATATAATATTTTTATTTTTATTAGAACGTACTGAAATGAGTAAATAATTCCTGGGAATATAAAACGCATGTGTATATTACTTGTATAAATAAATAAATGCTTCTACATTAGTTGTATCCGGTGTACTCCGCACTATGATTTAACAATTATAATTTACATTTACACAAAAAAGAACGAACTTTGATTCTAAAAATAACGAAGAGATAGATACTAAAATTATAATGCAGTGGATCTACTAGAAATCGGAAAAAAACTCCGTTCCTAATCACCGTTCACTACGGCCGTTAAAATACGGGCGCCGCTGTCCTAGGAAACCCTAGCTTAAGAGTCTGAGACTTGTTAACATACACTCTTAACTTCAAGAAACCCCACAAAAAAGTCAGGAACGGTTAAATCGGGTGATCTTGCCGGCCAGTGGAAATCACTAAAACGAGAGATTAAGCGACCCGGAAATACAGCCCTCGGAATATTGTTTTTTTTTTATTGATTTAAATTTCATTGATAAACCCTTACGGGTTACATACATTTAACAAAATATTTTCACTTTTAAAATTCACATTCTACTGTTAATCATAATATTTTTAACATCTTTAGTAAAGGATGTCTGAGTCTTTTGTTTAGTTTTGTCTGGTAGTTTATTGTATAATTTCAGTCCATGGTTTATTAGTTTCGATTGTCCTTTTTTCGTTTTAAAAGATTGTATATGATATTTTTCTGATATTCTCGTATTGTGTTCATGTTTACTACATTGAGGGGAGACCTTTAAGCCCACCATCCACCCGCAGCTGTCATAGAGTCCTGGGGGACTCTCTGTCAGCTGCGCATAGAGGAAAGTTATTATAAATATTCCTAAGGAATACAAACTCTATGCAGATTAAGGAGGGGGAAGGAAGACGTATGGACAGAGGCCAACACGTCGTCCCCACCCCTCAGGATCCCCTCAATGCCTCTGTTTTTTTTTTTTCAAAAAAAATATGTTAACAAACATGTTTACTACAGTTTTTTTCAAGTTTTAATTCTTCGTCTACAATTACATCAGTGGTTTATTTGTAGTAATTTGTTGTGGCTTATACAGTAGCAGCGCCGTTAATCCATACTGTTGGAACCACATGTTCTCCAATCCCAAAATCCTCTGTAAAGACCGCCGATTGACGCCCAATCACGTGGCACGTCGTCTGATTGATACTTCGGGATCCTCCGCGACATTTCCAGCCATAGCCGGGATATTCTCAGTAGAACGGCTGCTCCTGACCGGCCAGACTTGGCCGCATCTCATGTTGTCCCATATACTTCTTCTTCTATACCGGGAAATCTGCGCCTTGATTCACGCTGCGCCAACACCACTGATTAATTATTCCACGAAAAAATCGAAACAATTTTTCCGCGATCTTAGAGGAGTATAGTGATTCATGTAAGACAGCGTCAGCATAAATTATTTCATATTCCGATATTCAGGACCAACCTGCCTATGGTTATGCCTGTTGGAAGGGCTACCGCTATGCTGAACAACATTGCTCTGGATATTGATCTGTTCCATGTATCCGAAGGGGTTTTCCGGAGCAGGATTCTTCGACTACTTTGACATGAGTCTCTTTTGTATAATATATACGTATATAATATATTTTGTAATGTATATGTTTTATTTAAAATAAATAAATTGAATTGAATTGAATTGAATGTCTTGTTGACGCGTATTTTGTATCTGTTCACTTCACAAATGTCAAAGCAGAACTAACATTTGCCGCCATTTGCAAAAGTTATGGCATCTTCCGATAGGTTGATGACTTTTGTGCCACCTTACATATTCAGCAACAATCCCAAATAATCCACTCCGTATTCATTAGTAATAAAGTTTGTCGGGATACAAAATGTTTATTAAATGATTAAAACTAAATGCGAAAAGTAATACACCAAATTACGTAATTTAATACGTAAAATTATTACAATGAAATAGTATATTTCTGAAACATCGTAATACATAAATAAGGTAAGACTTTCTCGCTCTTTCGTTGAATAATTAAACAATTAAAAAATATACATAAAATAGCAGATATTATATAAGTTTAAGTAAACATCAATTCGCAATGTAGGTAAGAATTGTGAAAATTAATAATATTTATTGTTGTAATATGAATTACACAAGGACGGTTTGTCTAATATCCGTCATGGCGTAAACAAACTAATACTTGGTGCTTTTGTGCACTTGCGAAATAATGTATTTATATAAATTATGTAAGTGCAACAGTTAATTAATTATTCTCTTTAAGGGTTAATTATTTTACCTAGGTGTAACAAATGTGTTGAAAGTAATTTGAAAACTTGGTAAGTTAAAAAAATTAAAATTAAAATACCTGGCTGGTTTTATCCAGAGTTCGTCAACCAAAATTACGACGTACTCAAAATATTCTTATAGTGTCAAGAGTATTACTCGGTTATAAGCATTACTTGGTAAAATAAAAAGTATTTCAATTTTATCATAGAAGAAAAAGTTACTTCTTTCAAAAATAACATTCCTATAAGCCTCTTTAGAGCCATTTTTAGAGGCTTGTTTGCAGGTGGAAAAGAGAAAACATCGAAAAATCTTATAAAAAATACACCCCAACACCCAGACCAATTAGAAAAAATAGTCTTGGATTTTTTTCTCGAAAATAACGGAAGGCGAACCCGCGATGCCAGTTTCACAGTTGTTCGTCAACAAATTGCGCTATAATAATAATAATGTTTGGATAATTTATACAGCGCCATTTTTGTGCAAATCACCTCAAGGGCGCTGTACAATAAATAAATATCCCAACACGTCTTGCAGCTACAGAGTGCATGGATGGTTGGGATTCTAGTTCCTCGTCTCCAATTATGATATATTACAATTATGATATATATGAGCTAGATAACAGAACGTCTTGCAGCTACAGAGCGCATGGACAGTAAGAAATCTAGCCCCTATTAACATTTTTATTTTTAAAAAAATTATTTGACAATGAAGTTTAGAGTTTAAGTGATATTTTAAAAACGAAATAAAAAGCAAATTTATAAAATTGGAAGTTAGATAACAACAAGTCTTGCAGTTACTGAACGGATGGACGGTTGAAATTCTAGACCCCATTGGCGCCTGTAAGACCAAAGTTTTGAAAATTATATGCATACTGATATAATATAGGTATTCTAACAGAGATATAACATTTTTGAGAAGGGAATCTGGAAGTCTAGGCATTTACTTCGCTTTGGCCTGTTTTAAGTGATCAGCGTACACTATTCTATCTATGTTTAAACATCGATATTCCCTTAATTCTTACAACTGTTTAAGAAATTTTAAGATTTTAAGAATTTAAGATTGCAAAAGGGGTAATTTTTATTTTTTGAATTGAAACGTAGAACAGATATAGACCTTAAATGCGTTTCAAAATACTTAATGGAATAAATGATGTCCCATATCCGTTGCAATCAATTTATTTTCATTTTCCTAACCTTGTCACCAGAAGTCAAAATCTGCTATTTATAAAATCTTCTAAGGATAACTTTCATTTTTATGCCCCAATGTCCAGAATGTGTAGATTAGTCAATTCGTCACACAACTTGGAATTCTTTTTGATGTATATTTTATCTTTTCGTAGCTTAGCTGATTCTTAACCATTAACACAGTGTAGGATGAAAATGGATTGGCATGGGTTTATTTAAAGTCTTATATGTTGATAATATTACTGATTAATTGTAAACCATCATTTTAATGCCCCTGTTGGTCTTTGCCACATATTTTTATGACATTTTTGTTCAGTTTCTTGTACATATGTATCTTCATGTAATTGTTGCAATTGGCTTAGGATGCATTTATAATATATAATAAATTAACAAGTTAACATTAATCCACATAGAATCAAAATCGATTTCAATTTAATTTATCTATAATGTTTTTACTGTCCGTTTAGTTTTTATGCATTGGTTGATGATAAATCAAAGTGAATTAATTTAGTTACCAAAATCTTTTTTTGTCTAATCCATATTTTTTTATTGGTAGAAGGAAATTGAAATAATAAAAAAAAAATCGACAACTTAAGAACTTGTAGTAATAAAATTATTTTGGGATAGCGGTTGTTCTTAGGCTCGTTGCATTTCGAAGCTTTAACAAGTGCACGGTACAACTGCATATAATATTATAATGTCATAATCCTCGAGAGGGTCCCGCGTTTCACCTTTTAACACAACTCCTTTCCTACCGCTCTTCTATGCACTCCTTTTCTCTCAACAAACTGGTTCCTATCTCTTCATCTACAAGTTCTACCCAGTCCTCCCACAGTGAATCTTGAACATAAATACTGCATCCATAATAAATTAGGTTAGAACATGGTTAAGAAAGTGGATAGTGCAAAGTGTATTGGAAACAACGTTCGAGATAATATATATCTACACCACTTTTTATACATAGAAAAGACGAATAAATTATTTGACAAGAGTATTTTTTTTTCTGTCCAGGACTGGTATTCTGAACTGTAAAGCACGCGTAAAGAAAGTAAAACACGTTAAAAAAGCGTTGTCTACCCGTTATTACTCCGTGTATTAAAAATAAAGTTTTATGTGTAAAATAGAACAAAGGATCCTGGACGAGTGTTTTTGACTCGGTGACTACTCTAGGGTAAAAATACTAGAAAAGGAAATCGAATAAAGATAGGTCGGCCTCGTAGACGCACTCGTCTACCATACGGGAGGTCTAAGGCTCGATTTCTAGCAGGACAGATGTGAAATATTGGTTTTAGAGGTGGGTCTACATTGAAATATTTCATTGTTCGTGAACTAGTACTAAAGCATAATTCAGATCACATGATCAGATTCATTGATCACCTTAGCGTACAACTAATTGCATTAATATGAATGTGAAATACAATGATGACAAGTTGTATTTCACACACAGAACTGTATTCTTTATTCGCCTAGGCACATAATTACTATGAACATATTTACCCAAAATATTTTTTTGACAAAAAAAAACTATTTGTACAAAATAAATTGTACAAAATATTTTAAAAATTGTAGAAATATATTTGTTAAAAAATATTTCTGTATTCGTAAAATTTATATAAATAAAGTATTTTATCCATGTCGTGGTGTAGTGGTCAGCGCGTTTATCTACCATGCAAGAGATCTCGGGTTCGATTTCCGACATGGTTGGCATCATCATTTAGTAATGTATAGAAAACTATAATTGGCCTATAATTTTGGTTTATTTGTTATTTTATTATTTATTTGTTATTGTGGCTGTTGTTTTCTTTTAATAAATAAAATAAAATAAAATAAAACATTATACATTTATTTAAGAAGGTATTTTTACACTAAAATATATTTAAATAGTCCCTGGACTGGATTATCTTCTTTTTTTTTAAAAAAAGACAAATATTTAAGTTCGTATTATTTGCTCAAAAATTAAAATTTTCAGACCATTTTCTAAAAGTCGTAAATTGTACTGTAAAAATAGAAATCGAATTGTGGTTGAGTGAGATTTGAACCCGGGATCTTTGGTACGGGACCACAACCCGGTTACACAATCTTACCATCATGTAACAAAAATGATCAAGATACTCCGCGATTGGTGTACCAATGCAGTGCCCGATGCACCATTAGGTGTGGCAAGGGAATAATTATGATGATAACGATAAAATATTTCTGTACCTTAAAGTTAAAAGGCTGGAAGTCATATTTTTTGCAAAATTGATTTATGAATGTCATTTTGTTCATATATTTAGATTTTATTAATGCTGAAAACACTGGAGTCCTCCGTTATATAACTACTGAATTATATTGTTCTAAAATACCAGTAGTGCATTAATAATACTTCTTCTTTCAACAAAATGCAACGGTTTGCTGGTATTAAAGCAGTTGATACCGAATAAATTCCACAATTTTTATAACAAACTACCTCTGACGTAGCGAGAGATTTTGCACAAGATTAATACCCGTATGCAGAGACAAAACTTAAGGTAAGGAAAGTACATTCTAATTTCAAATGCAGAGAATAACCCGAAGGTGAAGACAATAATCGTAATAAGTCGTAATCACTGGCGGCTCCTGACGGAAAACATTGGCAGTGCATTTCTTTACATTTTGTCAACTTGTATATTAAGTTTTATAATATTATTATAATATGTTAGGTCTGACGTGATAAACGAGCAATAGTATGACAGCCCGCGCATCGGAACTAGAAACGCTAAATGCGCCCAACATAATACGCACGTCATAGGTTACTAAATTCGTACTAATATCATGTCATTACGCATGTTCAAAGTGATATTACAAACGAATTTCAAACTTCAAATCTGCGCATGCGTTGGCAATGTCCGAAATATGTATAGTATCTTCTCCCTCTAACGCACAATTCATCGGTATGAAGCATTGTCTGTCTCGCTCAAATGACGATTTTAGGAGATTTATGGTATATTTTTTACAAATTCAGGGCAAAGGATGTGCAGAACAGAATATGCACTGAAACGATTGCGCATGCGTGGACAAGATGAGAAAATCATCCGCTAGAGTCGATTTCGCTAGATCTTTTGGCGCTAGTATTGAATATTATGATGTTTGCGAGTATAATATTGCAACAAATCAAATGTTTCTTTGTACCTACCAATAACATATGTTTACTATCAATAAAATTACTAATTTATTTGCACACACTTTTACTTGGCAGTGCACTGCACTTGTGCATATACTAAGGAACCGCTTCTGGTCGTAATCAACCATACTTAACCATTTTATCATTTCTTTTACCGTAAACTTAATTATTTTACTTTGCATTTTTTCACATACTGTTTACACTCAATAACAGTTTTATTGCTATTAATACCATGTCATTAAATTTATAGCTCCCTGTTATTTTCATAAATAATTAATGTTTTAATTGATAGCACGTAATTCAATGTTTTTGCCTAAAAAAAGTTTTAAAAAATACATTGTTTTTCATTCAATATTCTAGATTACTTTTTATGCCTAAGTCCTAGAAAGGATTAGGGCGTGGGCCGGGCGGTTAGAACAAAAAACATTGAAGTCCCATAGTTATTTGATAATCCATACTTAAAATGTTGTTTACTTAAATATTCTTATCAAAAGCCTATAAATCCAAAAAAACAACAATAAATTGCGTTTTTAGTTCGAGAGATACATTCAAAACAGTTTTACAACTTCAAACCGCTCTCCTGAACAATTTACCAAATGTGACTTCCAGCATTTCAGCTTTAAGGTACAGATTTGTTGAACTCCATATAAAATTGTACAAAATATATCAGTCAAATTAAATTGACAACTATTGTAATTTTATTATTTAGGGACGAGTATTTTCATAACACATGTGTATGTCCTAAACCAGACTTTTATGTGAATATTTTCAATTGTTTAGAATTGCGCATTCATCATTAAAACAAAAAAATACTTCTTGACGATAAACGTTAATGTATCTTATAAGCACAAAAGTCCATTAAAACAGAATCTAAATTACCCCCGAACACAAGTCTGGATACAATTTCCTAGAAGGAGCAAAGTGTATTTAGTGGGTTCTCAGAGTCTACAGCGATAAGCTATCGTCCCTTTTAAGAAGCTACTTAATCTTATTATCGACCTTTACAAGAAATACCTTTTGTGAAGCAGTTGCCTCATTGCCCAAGGTACTTAGAACTATGAACATTGGGTTTTATAAGGAAAACAGTGGCTAGATTTTTAAGTGAGTAAGTTTAAAAAAATAATTCTTCATTAGAATATTTAATCGTTGAAATTTATAAAAGAGAGGGGAAAAAAATTGAGAAGGAAATATGGAAGTCTAGGCATTTACAGGACTTATGACCTGTCATTCGCTGGTTTAAGTGGTCACTTTACACACTGTGTAACATTTACCATTCTGCCTGAATTTGAATATCTATGTTCCTTCAATTCTTATATTTACATTACATTTTTTAAAAAAAAAATGCACTACAACAGGCCAGGAGGTCCAATTACAGTAGTGATTTACATCATAGAACACCTAGGCTTGAATCGAACCCGTAACCTTCCGTGTGTAAGTCAAGCATTTTGACTACTACACCACGGAGGCCGCCATATATGTGATGTTTGTGTAGTTCTAACTTCTACCTACATATATATGTTGAGGTTTGTAAAGTTAAAGAGATGAAACATTTATTTTATTCTCAGACATCAACAGATGGAAGAATTGAAGGAATATAGATGTTAAAATACAGGCAGAATAGTGCATTTTACACAGTGTGTAAAAAGGCCACTTAAACCAGCCAAAGACAGGTCATCAGCCCTGTAGATTCTAGATTATATATTCTCTTTTTTATATTTTGATAATTTATATAGCGTCATTTTTGTTAAAATTACCTCAAGGGTGCTGTACACTAAATAAATATCCCAGCACGTCTTGCAGCTACAGAGCGCATGGACGGTTGGGATTCTAGTTCCTCGTCTCCAATTATGAAATATAGGAGCTAAATTACAGCACGTCCAGCAGCTACAGAGAGCATGGACAGTGAAAAATTTAGCCCCTATTTGCATTTTTTTATTATTTGACAATTAAGTTTAGAGCTTAAGTGATATTTTTAAAAAACGAAATGAGAAACAAATTTCTAAAAATAGAAGTTAGATTACAATAAGTCTTGCAGTTACTGAGCGCATAGACGGTTGGAATTCTAGACCTATATTCTATATATTTGATAGTTCATAAAATTAACATATCGAAGCTAGATTACTAATCGTCTTGCAGCCACAAAGTGCATCCTTCTCTAAAATGGTTTCCATCTCTGTTGCGATTTGTAAATATTAACAGTTCCCCAAGGAGTTCAATCCAGTTCTTGTCTACAAAAAATTGGACAAATTCAAAACCTTGATAAATTTATGTAGTTAATAAACTTTAAATTAGTTGTGCTACATGCATGACTATGGGATTTATCTTTTGGAGACTTAAATATATGAAGGGAGTCCGAGTTAAGAAATTTTGAAATAATGTCAATAAAAATCTGATCTACACCTATGGCCCGCATGTGTCGGGAATATAATATGTACTGCCGAAATAACAAAATTATCATTGTTCATGATACTCTCCGAGGCAAAAAATACCTGGTCAGGGCAATGCGAAGGAACTGATAAAAAGGTACTCGCAAAGTTTTGCTTTTGACCTAATAAAGCTTAGCCGAAATCAAGTGAGGGTTATCACTAGAGCCCGCCCAGGGCACTGCAGATCAAACAAACACCTTGCTAGAATGAACCTTTCCGAAACTTCTAGATGTAGGTTCTGCAGTGCAGATGAAGAAACACCTGTACACATTCTATGTGAATGTGATGCTTTACATCATAAAAGGAGCCGCATCCTCGGGGGACCACTGGTTAAACCTGAGCATGTTAAAGAGCTCGTCCCCCACCTAATAGCCCGATACTATGCGGATCTGGGCTTGGAGGAGGAGATTTAGCTAAATGTAAACTCTCGCCTTCCACACAGTAGCCAGGTTCTTTATAAACCTGGGCTCGAAGGGCGAGAACTATTCACGGGGACCCATCACAATAGATCTTCACTGATCGTAGTGACGTCAGGAGCTTGCATAGCACTGACCCCACCACTAAAAAAAATAAGTTACTCTCCAAGCTTTTGCGAATAATCTCTTAGGATTAAATCTTAGTTAATAAGAACACACGTCAAACTTATTTTTGTATTGTACACCGGTCGGGTTGTGGTCCCGTGGCTAGTGTCTCGGACGCACGGAATTTGAGGCCGAGGCTGATATTTTTTGTGACAATGTATGTAAATTTAGGTCAAAAATTATTGAAATTTTGAGAGAAGCAGACATTTAACATTATTATTATATAAATATTTTTTCATTTCGTTTCTTTTACATTTATTATATTGAACATGATTTAAATTATTGTATTAAGTGTAAACAATTTTTTTGGTGTGTGCATGAGTTTCTTACTCTAATAAACAAAGAAATTGGCAATATATGTGTACACACTGTTTGTTTACCTAATAAAATAAATAAAGAAATAAATTACAATGTGGTTTTAATTTTTTAAATTCTGATTGATAGATGTCTAGATTGTTCCGGTACTTATTTTATATTTTGTTTTTAATGTATTATTTTTTATTAGTTTATTTTTAATTTATTAGATTAATATTCGTATTTTTATTACATATTCATATAATGTATATATACACGAAACTTTAGAACATATATTTTTGTTCCCAGTGAACCTGTTATGAATATTTTGCAATTTTACATGGCAATTTGATTTGTTAACTCTTTATATATTTTAAGCACTTATTTATATTTACAATATTTGAGTTTGTCCAAATGTTTGTAGATAAAACACTGGATTTTACCCCCTCGGGAGTCATTAAGATTAACAAATTACAGCAGGTATGGAGAATACCTTAAAGAAGGGAATATGGAAGTCTAGACATCCACAGGGCGTATGACCTGTCGTTGGCTGGTTTAAGTGGCCATTTTATACAGTGTGTAACATTCATCATTGTGAACCGCCATTTTGTCTACAAATGTTTGGACAAGCTCAAATATTGTAATAAAACCAAATGGTCTAAGAAGAAGTTGAAAATTTTGAAAAATTGTTTTCAGGCGTTGCCTTGTACGTGAAATTATTAGATCAGATGAATTTTTTTACAACAATAAAGGTTTCAGCTCTTTTACATCACTAAAATCAACAGATGGATTGTATAAATATTGATGTTCAAACAAAGGCGAAATAGTTAATGTTACACAGTGTGTAAAGTGGCCACTTAAACCAGGCAATGATAGGTCATAAGCCCTGTAAATGCCTTGACTTCCATATTCCCTTCTTTAAGGTATTTGCATCCCTGTTTTCATTTGTTAACTTATTTTTATTTTATTTTATTGAATTTCATTGAAACTGAAAGATTAACTACATGACCCTTTTATGTAGCAGTTGACATATTTTTTTTTTTCAAAATTGTTCCGAACCAACATACACATATTATCTCGTAAACCTGTCAGCATATTTTTTTATATATATTTTTTTTTACATTAAAATCATCTCCGCTAAACACCAGAACGATTGTTTCACAGTGAGTGAATGATAAAATTGATGTTGACATTTTACGTGGGTAACGTTTAGTTTAGACGTTTGGAAAAAAATAGTTTCGTCTTGGTAGGTCATTTTGAAACTAACTTAAATATTGACAAAATTTCCTTAAATAATATATGTACCATCACAATATACCATCTTGTTTATTTAAAAAAATAAATTAGAATTAAAATCCAATAAACGTATAATTATTGCGTTTTTTAAAATTATTTTTTATTATTAACTTTTTAAAATCATTCTTATGTTGTTGAAATTCCATTTGTCGATGCGTTTCGAAGCTGCAAGACTTTTTGTGATGTTAGCTATCTTATTATTTTTATCATATTATGTAAATGTTATCAACTATCAAGTATCTAAATTTAGTAAATGGGGTCTAGAATTTTCACCGTCCATGCGCTCAGTAGCTGCAAGACTTGTTGTTATCTAACTTCTAATTTTATAAATATGCTTTTTATTTCGTTTTTAAAATATCACTTAAACTTCATTGTCAAATGAAAAAAAAATAAAATAAAAATGTAAAGGGGCCAGATTTCTTATTACCCATGCGCTCAGTAGCTGAAATACGTTCTGTTATCTAGCTCATATGTATCATAATTAGAGACGAGGAACTAAAATCCCAACCGTCCATGCGCTCTGTAGCTGTAAGACGTGTTGGGATATTTATTTAGTGTACAGCGCCCTGGAGGTGATTTTCGCAAAAATGGCGCTGTATAAATTATCCAAATATTATTATTGTTATTATTATTATTAAACGTATTTTATTTTGAATACGTTACCAAATTTAATATGGAATTCTACCAATTGTATGCATACACAATAAATAACTTATAATATTTCTCTAAATTAAAACATACTTTAAAAAAGCTGCGAGTTGTTTAAAAGTGGGGTAGGAGCAAATTTCTGTCGTCTTTACATGATACTTAAACGACGCGACGTTTTAAATGTATTTAACTAAAATCAAACCATTTTTTTTTGTTAAACATACGCTGTGTTGAGAAGTGGACGAGGTGTTAAGAATATCTCGTCCTAGGAGGAGGAAAATTTAGTAAGTGAACTGTATTTTTGGGGAAGGAAGGTTGCGCAACTCCACTAACCTGCTGGTGATGAGGCGTGACGCGTGTTGGACCCCTGGTGAAGCTGGCGGTCGTGAGACGCCGTCACAGCTTGCATGGATCTGGCGGTCTAAATGACGCAGGCACAGCTCGCTTGAAGAAAGATTAGTTAAACACTTCACTCGGTTGATGTTAAATTGTGTACTGATAATATAATGTTTTTTCCGGCACTCACTCGTAGAATTATTGTTACACGGAGTGCGCTAGGAAATGGGAAGGATGGGTAGGTAGGTATAGATAAGGTTGAGCGTTGATCCGAACACGCTGTACGATAAATTAAACATGTGACATGAATTTTATCGATTTACTATTGTTCATAACAAAAGGTTGTTAAGTAATTTAAGCCGAAAAGATTTCGATAAATTTGAAAAATCAAAAGAATTCCATTAGAAATTACATAATACCGTTAGTTTTACATCTTCAGGAATAATTTTTTTCCGAAGAGTGAATTCAACTGTTTTTCAAAGCACAAAATTATTATGAAGCATTTGCTGATTTGAATTTTCTTTTAAAGGGTTAATTTTATGTAATATAAAAAATTGTATTCGTAATATGTACCTACGCCGTTACAATGGCACATTAGATCAATCATTACGGCTTTCAATTGTTTAATGGATCAAGTCCCCCGTGGACACTGGGCTCCGTACTTATTTGTGTATATATACAGGACTTTCACAAGCAAACAAAACCATTTTTAGGCTTCTTAAGAGGATATGCGGTGACTGGGAATTTGATGAATAGGTATTTAAACATTGTTTTCCTGTCACTCTCTCGCAAATGCCTTCCCTATACTTTGCGAAAAAAGACAACTGCACGTCGGAGTGGTTTGTTTTTTTTTTAAGAAAGAATCAGAATGAAATTTTTTGTGTCGATTCTTTCTACGTTTTTCAAAAACAGTTATCGTATGTAAGTAGGGCATATTTTTAATTTGTTGCAACAGAGAGGAAAAAAACATTTTTGAGAAGGAATATGGGAGTCTAGGCATTTACAGGGCTTATGACCTGTCAAGCATTTGGACATACTCAAAACATTGTTGAAGGTATATTTTATTTAATTCTACTTAAAAATATGTATGACACGTTTTGTCTTGTTGGGACATTATCAAACTAACTTAAATATTTACAAAGTTTCCTTATCTACTAACACTATTTGTTGTTTTCACAATATAGGTGCATAATAGTGTTAAGTAGTTTATGGGAGTATTTAACTTTTTTATTTAATTTAAGTATTTGGGATTTTTATATAGACCAAGAGAATTTTAGATACTTTACCAAATTTTAATATGGAATTCTACCAATTATCTGCATACACAATAAATAAGAATAGATAATGTTAGACAGTGTGTGAAGCGGCTAATTGAACCAGCCAACATTTTCAATTACACGTTACCGACAAAGATATTTAAAATGTTCGTACAAACAAACATTTTCGTGCATAAATGTCGATTTGTGTTCGTAGCCTATAGCAATAAAATACTCTTTAGTAATTTGTCATCATTATTAAAATAAGATTTTTTTAGCGAAATTTAAGAAAAAGTGAGAAGTTATGGGGCTATATTATCGCTAGTTAGGTAGCTTAAAATTGTAATTAAAATATCATTCTTATTTTGGAATTTATAAATTTTGACTTCGGAATTATAGGAATTATTATCACTCAAAAATTACCGAGTGAAATATAAAATTTAAAATTCGCACATTATTATTTTTAACATTTTGAATGCCAAAAGAGTGCCCTATGCATCACTGGGTGTGAATAGGAAAATGAGTTTTTTTATGTGATCGCTCTTCAATAAATTAAATAGGTAATATGTGAATCAAAATTTTCTTTAAATAGTGATTATAATTTTAAATTAAAATTAATAGATATGAAAATAAACGTACAGGTACATATTTTTAAACATTAATAATCCACTAATCCTCTTTTTTACCACCTTGTTGACGAAAGGGAGAATATGGAAAGAGGTTGAGATGAATAAGTCACTCAAATACCAAAATAATATTAAAATCCCTAATTCTACACAGGTCATGGTCAAAATAGCCTTGTCTTTAAAGGAGTCAAAAATTACAATAATCTCCCTAATGAACTAAAAACTATTAAAACTAATATAACAAGCAGGGATGTGTGATGTCACCATGGCTGTTCAACGTGTATATCGATAATTGCAAGAAAGAACTGAAAGGCTTAAGAATGGGAGCAAAAATGGGTGATTTAAATGTCAATTATTTTTTGTATGCTGACGATGCTCTACTTCTTGCTAACAACAAAGAGGAACTGCAATTCTTGGTAACAAAGGTCTACGATGTATGCAAGAGAAGCGAGTTGCTGATGAATGTCGATAAATCGAATGTGATGGATTTTGAAAGAAATGAAAGTATGACTAAATGTGAAATCACTGTGAATGGAGTTATACTAAAACAAGAAGAGGAATTTGTGTATCTGGGAAGTATGTTCACTAGGGATGGAATGACTGAGAAAGATATTGAAAGGAGGGTGAGTGCCGGAAACAGAGTGAACGGTGCACTTAAATCGACCTTGGCAAATAAATGTTTGTCACAAGAGGCAAAATTGGCAGTTCACAACGGATTCCTGGTCCCGTCCCTGATGTATATGAGCGAAGTATGGACTTGGAAAAACAGGGATGAAAGTAGACTGAATGCTGTCGAAATGCGATCTCTCAGGCGAATGTGTGGTAAAACTATGTACGATAGATGCACAAATGTTGATATCTGTACATTATGTAAGGCTGAGACAAGCATTATCGACAAAATTAAGAAAGGAGCTCTGCGCTGGTTTGGACATGTAGAACGAATGGACAGCGAAAGAACGGCTAAGAATATTTACAATGCAAATGTTGATGGATGCAGAAATAGAGGAAGACCTAGAAAGACATGGCATGACCAAATCCAACAGATACTTAAAGATGGACATGTCAAAAGTCGGAATAATCGGCTTGCGTGCATGAGAAGATGTATGAATCTAGAGGAAGCGAGATCTGTATGCAAAGATGGAGCGTTGTGGCGTTCTATCCTCTCTGCCTACCCATACGGGGAAACGGCGTGATGGTTTGTTTGTTTTATCAATAAATAAATTCAAAGCAAATTTAAAGAATTTCTTGAACCCGTGTAAAAATGGCATTCCATTTTAATTAGTATTAATGTATTATTATTTTCCGTTTTTCTTTTTATATCTCGTATATTCAAAATTAAATCAATTTATTTATTTAAATAAGTATAACAGTGTAAGTCACTCTCCAGAACACGAGCTAGTTTCTTTTTTGGAGAGTTACAGTTATAACATAAACTAGATGTTTAGTAGATTTTAAAAGTAGTTTGATAGTTGGTTTAATTGGTGTCCTGACGAAGAAACGGTACGTCTCAAAACCGGTACACATAGGAAAGTCGGTAAGTGTTTACATACAAATATTTAATAACATTTATTAAAATGTTTCACCACAAAGTCAATGCTTTAAATATTAATCATATTTAAAAGTAGATTTTAAAATTTGGAATTTTAAAAAAACATGTACCATTTATGAAAATACATTAATTAATAAAAAAAAAATAAAAAAAAGTTATAAAGAATATATTACAACACCTTGACCAATTGAAAAAAAATGTTTGCTGGATATTTTTCTTGCAACTGGTGGGAAGCAAACCTTCCACGCCAATTT